>NC_063168.1:76379378-76456541 GCF_023159225.1 Perognathus longimembris pacificus | reverse complement strand
GAAAGACAAAAGAAAAGGGGACAATTTCACATGGTATATTAAAAATAACAACAATGGTAAACCACTTGTTTCCATAATCACAAATCTGCGTGTCATTCTTGTACAGGGGCCATGCTCTTCTCTGTATTGTTCCAATTTTAGCCTATGTGCTGCCAAAGCAAGCACTATCTTTTCATTTTTGACGAGTCTATCTTCTTTACCTTATGTGTGGTGTACTCCCATGTACATCTTCAGGAGGGTGGAGGGAGGATACGGAACTTCAGAGTGAAAAGGTGCAGCAGTGGCACTCTCTGCGCACTGATGAAAGTAAACCAGTCAACTCATGGGTGGAGACTAGAGAGAGGGACTGGGAGGGAAAGAGGGGACAGAAGAAACTGTACAAAAGGAAATGTATGCATTCCCTGACTCGTGCAATGGTAATCTCTCTGTATATCACTTCTGCAATGACAATCAATTAATAAAGGAGAATTATTAGGAGGCCAAACAGACTCTAGATTCGCAGATGGTCATTACACTCAATTTGGCAAATGCATGAAGACAGTCATGGGCCCGTGGGCATTCATGCCAACAGTGTCATGTACACCACCACAGCAGTCCCCTGCAATTACAATGCGGCTCCCTTAGTCCCATCATCTAGTGACACTGTAGCTAACATAATGTTGCCACACACACGTAGCACGCACAGGTGTCTGGCCACGCTGAGGCAACAAAGCTCCTACCATGCCAGTCTACGAAACACAGGACATACGATCACACAGGGCATAATACTTGATAATGAGAATAAACTGCTAGTGGCTTATTATGTACTATTTCAGACATTTTAGTATTATTTTTAAATAGAAGTGGAAAACCCTTAGCCTGCCAAGGGCCGTGGGAATATTGACAACATCGTTCACGGGGCACGTAACGATCACTATACTCACCCTCAGGTAGCCAACAAGAAACGTATGCGTCTTCCACTTCGTCATGTACTAAGTGATTCTGAGGGCCTTTCGCAGAGCGTGGGCTGGGTGTTCCCGCCCCTGTGCTGAGGTGGCCCGTGGCTGCCTCACCCACCGGTGTTCACGGGCCTCTGGGGCACAGGGAGCAATGATCTACCCCAGCCCGGCTCCGAGAAGCACACTCGGGCCGAAGCGCAACAATGAAATCTCAGAGCAAGTGGCGCTTGAGGGCAGAGCCCTGCTCACGGTCCAGACGCCCCGTCAGCGCGGCATCTTCCCTACGCCGCCCTCAGGTGCTCCTGTCTTACGGGGTTTGCTAATTATTAGCACAGGAAGGTTCTGACCATTACTTTTCCCAGAAGGGCTTCCACAGAAATAACCTCAAGTAAACAGCCACAGGGTGGGCTGAAAGGAGGTTCTTGCTCTCCAGCCAGGCTCCTACGCTCCGCCGGCCCCGTGACTCGAGTCCCTTTCCTGACCAACACTGTCTCAGAAGTGACAAGACAGTTCAAACCACAAACAGCTCCAAGTGCCCCAGCAAAGTGGAACAAGGCCAGCAAGACGTCACCTCTATCAGAAAGCAGAGCAGCCCGGGTGCAGGCTGGAGGATGCGTGCCTTGCACGTGACTGCCTCCGGGAACGCTGGGGATGTAGGAAGGGATGACAGACAGGCTGCTGCTTCACATCTGGTATGAACCTGATCAGGACAGAGGCCCCTCTCCAAGCCGCCACACAAATAAGCTAATCAAAGCACTCACGGCCACTGTGGGCAGAACCAATGTGCATGCCAAATCCCTTAGCTCCCTGGGTGCTGCGTGGGGAAGGTTGCACAGCACCTCGGGAAAGGAAGGGACACTCCTTCCTGACACTGGCCCTGGCCTCACAGAGCTGGCCAACTGCTCCTTCTTGGCATCTCTGAAGCAGCTGTGTAGGTGCTCAAGGAGAGGGAGGGGAGGATAGGGAAGGGGAGGGGAAGGGGGAGGAAGAAGGGGTAGGGGAAAAGGAGGAGGGGAAGAGAAGGGGAGAAGGGGGAAGGGAGAGGGGAGGAAGGAGGGGGAGAGGGGGAGGGAAGGAGGAGAGGGAGGAAAGGAAGAAGGGGAGGAAGGGAGGCGGGAGGAGGGGAAGGAAAGGAGGAGGGAGAGGGAAAGGAGGCCAAGGACAAAGGGTAAGTCACCAGGCTGAGGAAAAGAGCTCAAATGGCCGCTCTGGAGCTGGGGCGGAAGCTGGTTCGTGTTTTACAGTCTTATTGGAAAGCTGAATTCAGATTGGTTTTGTCTAAGCACCCCCAGGGGGCTGGGACCCAGAGGAAGGACAATAAACAAGGCACATTTTGCTGTGAGGAGCGTCCAGGGTGCTCTGGGGACCAGGCCCTATTTAACATCTTCATTAGTGATCTAGAAGGAGCAGTAAACAGCACATTAATTACATATCCAGATGATACAGAGTTTGGAGCTGCTGCAGAAAGTCAATGAGGACGGAGAAATGATACAAATGGGAGCCAAAGAGGTTGGCGAGCAGTGTACAAGACTGTAAGGGATCAGCCCCGAAACGGAAGCCAATCCAAGCTTTCCCCTTGCTCCAAACGCAGCCATTTCCACAGTACACAGGCGACCCACAATTCACATCCTCTCCACAGCCTAACACCAATAAGCCCAGCCGGACTCCGGGGAGGGCGCACAGTCAGATTCTCCTTGCATGACACTCAGAAGATTCTGGTCATAGGCAACTCTTGACACTAAGCTTGCAGCCACCTCTGAGCTCACCCAGGCCAAACCCAGCCTATGCAGAAAGGCAACCACCCAGTAAATCCAGGGTGAACTTGAACCAACAAGTATCACGCAGCATGACAATTACATTGCCATTCTACAGGAAAAAAACAAAAACACTTTTAGAACCAGGTGTACTTACAAAATGCTTGCCTGATATGGATTCGTACCAAAATCCCAAAACATACCACCTCAGATGTCATAATGCTAAATGAGAAAACCTGGAAATCTCAAAATCCCCAAAGTCAAAAATCCAAAAAAATAGAATTCTAGAAAAAAATAATAAAATGTTCAGGATGTTTATTTATGTTGGCTTGGTTTTGCTTCATTTCTGATTTGGTTTGCTTTCTTTAAATAGAATCTTTTTTTTTTTTTTTTTTTTGCCAGTCCTGGGCCTTGGACTCAGGGCCTGAGCACTGTCCCTGGCTTCTTTTTGCTCAAGGCTAGCACTCTGCCACTTGAGCCACAGCACCACTTCTGGCCGTTCTCTGTGTATGTGGTGCTGGGGAATCGAACCCAGGGCCTCATGTATACGAGGCAGGCGCTCTTGCCACTAGGCCATATCCCCGGCCCCATAAATAGAATCTTACTTTATAACTCAAGCTGATCTCAAACTCAAAGTCCCCCTTCCTGTGTCAGCCTCCCAAGTGCTGGGATTACAGGTGTGTGTCATACCTCTGGCTCCACAGTGAATTTTAGAAAATAAAGCTGACAATTTAAAACAGTGGGGGAAAAAATTAAAAGAGAGGAAAAAGAAAACGGGCCTATAAGCAAGTGAATTTCAAGAACCGGGCGCTGTCCTTTGCTCTGCCACTCACCAGTGGAAGGAAAGGGAAAGTGCACGAAAGAGGCTATGTCCCCTACAAACTGTTAAGTGTATAAATAACAAGCTATCTGAAGGGACCCTGGCCCTTAGCAACCTCATGTTTTATTCATGGTAGTCTTGCAAATTTTGCCTTCTGGTTGGTAACATATTTACATTCATGAATAATGCTCTGATGACTTAAAATCAATACACTGACACTACAGAAAGGCATGACACGTTTATCCTGTAGCTACAGCGCCCCACACTGCTGGCCACCCCCAAGGGTGCTATACCCAGTCTGAAAAGCTCCCGCCAACACTGTGCATGGGCGAGCGTGCACACTGCAGGGTCGAGCTCGGCAGAGGCACTGCCAAGTTCACGCCCGCATGCCTGCCCCCCCCCCCCGGCACTCTCTGGTTGCACACTCTTGGCATCTCCCTCTCATGCCTCTCCAGGCACAGGGGAGCTCCATCACAGGGGCAGTGTCCGAAGGAGGTCAGAAACCCTCGGCAGCAGCTGGGAATGTGGCTTAGTGGTAGACTGCTTGCCTAGCACGCATGAAGCCTTGGGTTCGATTCCTCAGTACCACATACACAGAAAAAGCCAGAAGTGGTGCTGTGGCTCAAGCGATAGAGTGCTAGCCTTGAGCAAAAGAAGCCCAGGGTCAGTGCCCAGGGCATGAATTCAAGCCTCGGGACTGGCAAAAAACAAAACAGAATCCCTCAGCAGGAGATGCTCCCTGCCTGTCACAGCCCAATTAAAAAGCACATTCACAGAGGAACCACATACAGAGAGTAGACACAGAAAGTCCACACATGACAGACATGCTGGGAGAGTATGAACACACAGATTAAATGCACACATGAAACAGACCACACCTACATGACCCACATAAGAAGTGTGAGCACACCCACATGACACACACAGAGGGACAGCGTGGGCACACCCAGATCATACATACGCATGAGACACAAGGACAGTGTGAATACATACCGCATACCAATGCATGACACACGCATACAAGGACAGTGTGAGCATTCACAGACCACACCCATATACATGACACACATAACACCCAAGGACAGTGTGAACACACACTGATCACACACACAGAGACAGTGAGCACACACAGATCACACATGACACACACAAGGACAGTGAACACAGAGATCACACCCATATATCACACACAGGACAGTGTGAGCACACACAGATCACATGCCAAGTATAACACACAGAGATGGTGTGAGCACACACGACATGTGCAGAGACTGTGAGCACGCAGGCACACCCACACACGACACACACCCAGGGAAAGTGGGAATGCACACACCACACACACACACACAGAGAAACGGTATGAGCAATATTATACACTAGAACCCCAGGTTTGTGGAAATGCCTTCGATACCCACTCGCACACCCAGCCATGATCCCAGTGCCCCCACCCCCGGATGCCTCAACACCCACTCACGCCCGCAGCTTCCCTTGCCGGCCCCACCCTCGAGGACACTCGGGCTGTAAGAGTCTGCGAGAGCTATTCGCCGTACAAGCCCAACCTGCCACCGCAGCCCGTGGGGTGAACAGCGCCACCTGAAGCCACACTTACTCTTGTTGTAGCAGGTCGCCAGCACACCTTTATCCGCGGGGCTGGCACTGATATGCCAGATCTCACCCACTTGATGGAGAAGAACATTTTTGTTTATAATGTTATTTTCATCGTCGAAATCTATGATGTGAATCTACAGAGACACAAAAGAGGCATATCAGGGTCTCCGTTTCCTTGGCATTTTAAAAAAGCATCATGTCCACAAGAAGACCAAATGTGTCTTTCATGAGGATAGTTACAGCAGCACCCTAACACCCCACAGTCTTAAGCTCGCCACAGTCCTCTCCAATGCCCCTGTGCAGGGTTTTACACGGTGAGCGCTGCAACATGGCCTTCCAGTTCTCTCCCGTCTCCAAGCCTAGGTGGCCCTAGGTGGCCCTCGCCTGGCTAAAGTCTGTAGACTGCAGTTGGAGGCCAGCCTGGATAGAGCAACTTCTGAAATTCATATCTCTGATTAACGAGCAAAAAGCCAAAACTGTAGGCATGGCTTGTGTATAGCACCAGTATTGAAGGAAAAAAGCCAATCAAGGCCCTGACTTCAAGGCCCAGTACAGGCACAAAAACAGAAAGAAAGGGCAGGAGGGAAGGAGGCAGGGAGAAGGAGAGGGAGAGAGAAGGAATAGGGGGAGAAGAAGAGAAAGGGAGAGGGAGGGAGGAGGGGAGGAATTAGCCAAAGGCAGTGCAGGCCACAAGACCCTCTCTGACCTACATTGTAACTGCGGAGAAGGGAAAAATAGGACGAGCCTGATGCCCAGTGAAGTCTGACAGACAGCAACCATGAGGGGTTCTCCACTAGGGTCTGGAGTGGGCTTTGACTGCCAGTCTGAGTGGGCAAAACTCAAGCCAGGACCTTTACAGCAAAAACCATCAACACTTAAAGAAAGAAATCACAGACAACAGCAGTAAATGGAAAGACCTTTCATGTTTATGATAGGTAGAATCAATATTGTGAAAATGGCCACACTGCCAACAATTATCTACAAATTTAACGCAATTCCCATTAAATCACAGTGAAGCACTTTACCAACACAGAGAAAACGATCCAAAGATTTACATGGAACAACAAAAGACCAAAAGACCTAGAATAGTCAAAGCACTGCTAAGCAAAAAAAAACAAAACAAACAAACAAACAAAAAACAACGCAATGGTGGTGGTGGTATCAAAATCCCAGACCTCAAGCTCCAGTACAGCTATAATAACAAAAACAGCTTGGTATTGGCATAAAAACAGACCCAAAGAGCCAGGTGCCAGTGGCTCATGCCTGTCATCCTAGCTACTCAGGAGGCTGAGAGCTGAGGATCGCCGTTCAAAGCCATTCAGGACAGGAAAGTCCATAACACTCTTGTCTCCAATTAACCACCAGAAAACCAGAAGTGGCACTGTGGCTCAAAGTGGTAGAGGGGAAGGGGAAGGGGAAGGAAAGGGTAAATAATCATGAATCTGCACAAAGATTTATACCCAAGGTCAGCATGTTACTGATTATTATAATGAAAGTCCAAGTCACCTAAGCGTCTGACCACCACCAAGCATGGAAGCAGCTTAGCGAACTCACTGTGATGCAATGCTGTTCAGTACGGAGGGTCACCCTCATGAGGAGGAGCCTGCAGAGGGGCACCCCCAGGAGGGGGAGCCTGCAGAGGGGCACCCCCAGGAGTGGGAGCCTGCAGAGGGTCACCCTCATGAGGGGGAGCCTGCAGAGGGGCACCCCCAGGAGGGGGAGCCTGCAGAGGGGCACCTCCAGGAGGGGGAGCCTGCAGAGGGGCACCCCCAGGAGGGGGAGCCTGCAGAGGGGCACCCCCAGGAGGGGGAGCCTGCAGAGGGGCACCCCCAGGAGGGGGAGCCTGCAGAGGGGCACCCTCATGAGGAGGGTTGCTCTGCACACACTGTGATCCCGGCTCACTGCCAGAGACTACCGCCATGCCTGGCCTAACACAGATGGGTCACCCCTGACCGCCATGCCTGGCCTAACACAGATGGGTCACCCCTGACCGCCATGCCTGGCCTAACACAGATGGGTCACCCCTGACCGCCACGCCTGGCCTAACACAGATGGGTCACCCCTGACCGCCATGCCTGGCCTAACACAGATGGGTCACCCCTGACCACCATGCCTGGCCTAACACAGATGGGTCACCCCTGACCGCCATGCCTGGCCTAACACAGATGGGTCACCCCTGACCGCCACGCCTGGCCTAACACAGATGGGTCACCCCTGACCACCATGCCTGGCCTAACACAGATGGGTCACCCCTGACCGCCACGCCTGGCCTAACACAGATGGGTCACTCCTGCATCTTGCAGGGAGCCCCTCAAGCTGTCATCAGTGCGCCGCTTCCCGCACTCCTGGAGGACAGCAGCTAGCTCACAAAGCACACACTAAACAGAGAGTCAGGCGGCCCTTGGTTTCACAGCAGGTTTAATGCCTCGTTTTACCTCCATGCCCAAGGACACTGCACTTCAAAGTACCTTCCTCCATGACCAATGGCCATGTTTCAAAAGCATCCAATATTTAAAAATGAAGCAAGTGATGACGGAGGCAACTATTGGGGCTTATGAGAGACACACGGGCACACATCCTGTGACCAGTAAGTCCGTGACTGCCAGAGGACACCAGACAAATCTGAACATCAAGGAACACAAGTGTCACAAAGACTTCCTCAGGACAGTGCAGACACCAAGCCAGATGGCCACCAACCACAACAGGACAGGCAGGACAACTGCGGCCCGTGGACTGGATAGCCACACGGGCGGGCTGAGTGAACAGACACCGAGGCAAGGGCCAGCGCCATGCCGTTCCCAGGCCTCCTCCCCCGGGGCTTGGGTCTGGAGCCACTATGAAATGATAAGTTGATTACTGCAAGTCTACCACAAAGAATAAGCCGAACGTACGTACATATTATAGAATAGTGTGTATCTTTAAGAAGGGTGATTACAAATACCAAAAATGATACAAGAACCGTCATCTTTAAAAGCAGACATAAAAATGTAGGCAATTATATAAAACATCACATGAGAACATGGACTAAAAGGCAATATACAAAATCAGAAATAATTTTTGTGGTGTTAGAGGATTTTTTTCTTTCAGTATCTGACAAATTTGCCATTATCAGAAATCCATTAACACTGAAAAAAGAATGCATTTAACTGTACTGCTCTGCCACGTCTCTGAAACACTCTCAGAGCTGGGCGCGCTCCCCGGAGGGGGGCTCTGCCGCATCTGCTGATTGTTGTCTGCCCACCACAGGGGAACGCCCAACCCACCCGAGGGGCTGTGTGACCCCACCCCCGCACAGGCTGTCCACAGCCTCAGTCCTGTCCCGAGGGACTGCGTGACCCCCTCCCCAGCCTGTCCCGTCCCGAGGGACTGCGTGACCCCCCTCCCCAGCCTGTCCCGTCCCGAGGGACTGCGTGACCCCCTCCCCAGCCTGTCCTGTCCCGAGGGACTGAGTGACCCCCTCCCCAGCCTGTCCTGTCCCGAGGGACTGCGTGACCCCCTCCCCAGCCTGTCCTGTCCCGAGGGACTGCGTGACCCCCTCCCCAGCCTGTCCTGTCCCGAGGGACTGCGTGACCCCCTCCCCAACCACAGGCTGCCCCGCTGTCCACAGCCTCAGTTCTGTCCTCCCCCGGGCGGGCCTTGCTTCTCACTACCTCCCGGCTTCTGCGAAACAAAACGCTTTCCACTCAGACTGGATGATGTGGTCCCACAGTCTTCCTTCACCTACCAAACCCACAGACAGCCAGGTCACTAGGAGTGGGGAGACCTCAGGCAGCCAGATCAGCGAAACTGGGGAGACCCACGGACAATCAGAGGACCAGAAGCAAGGGGACTCACAGGCAGGCAGGAAACCAGAAGCGAGGAGACACATAGGCAGGCTAAAGACCAAAAGCAGGGAGAGCCAAGATCCATACTGTCCCTAACCCTCACCTTGAGACTCAATGGGTCTTACAGCTTTCCTGCGTACCCGTACTTACAGTGGAGGCCCAGGTCCCTGACACCTCTTCATGAAATATTCAATAGAGATATGTTCAAAGAGGACAGTGCGGGGCTGGGAAGGTGGCCTAGTGGTAGAGTGCTTGCCTGGCATGCATGGAGCCCTGGGTTCGATTCCTCAGCACCACATGCACAGAAAAGGCCGGGAATGGCGCTGTGGCTCAAGTGGCAGAGTACTAGCCTTGAGCAAAAAGAAGCCAGGGACAGTGCTCAGGCCCTGAGTTCAAGCCCCGGAAAAAAAAAAAGCTGGTGAGGGCCGGGCACCAGTGGCGCACTCCTATAATCCTAGCGATCTGAGAGAAGATTGATAGGCCTGCGTTCAAGGCCAGCCTGAGAAAAATATTCAAGGGACTCCACCTGAACCAAAGCTGGGTGCCGGGTGGCACCTGTCATGCCAGTTACACAGAACAAGAGGCTGAGATTGGGGGATTACAGCTCCAGACCAGCCTGGACAAAAGCAAAAAGAAAGGGTGATTCCAGCTCAAAAGGAAAACCAGGGCATGGCAGCACACGTCGGTCACCCCAGTCAGGGTGGGGAGTATAACTAAGATCACTATCTAGGCTGGCCAGAGCAAAAAACAAGTCGATCTCAAAAACAACCAGAGGAAAAGGGCAAGCCAGAGACATGCACGGCTCCAGCAGCAGAGTTTCTGCCTAGCAAGCATGTGGTCCAGAGTTCCAACTTCAGAACTGCCAAAGAGGACCAAAAGAAAAAAACAAACCTGGATGGTAAGATAGCAACTGCCAAAAGCAAACTAATACCAAAAACAGCAGCAATACTCGATAGTGACAATGCTCCAGGCATTGTGTTCGGTATTTTGCTCAGCTCAGTTCTTTTAATCTATAAGAGTTCAACAAAGTACAGTAAGGAAACCAAGGCTCCCAGGATGCCTACCTCACACAGTGACTCCCCCGCCGTCCGCAGCCCACGCTCCCTGCCCTGGGGTCCTCCTCCATGTGAGGGGCTGTGGGGTGACAGGCCCCAGCAACAGAAGCATCCCAAATGCTGTGCTCAGGCACCGTCCTGAAGCACCGAGGGCAGTGTAGTTGACTAAACTGATGCAGCTTCGGGCAAGCTGCAAAAGTAAGAAACACCACAGAGAAAGCTCTGCGGGGTTATGCGCAGATCCTGAGTGCAGAAGAGACTCTCACTACGGGCCGGCAGGCTGGGGAGATGGCAGGCCAGCCTCTGATTACTGTGAACTGTGCACACTTAAATCAGCCAGGTGCAGATGGTTCACACCTGTAATCCTAGCCACTTAGGAGGCTGAGATCCGAGGGGTCGCAGTTCACAGTGCAGGCCAGCCCACACAGGGGAGCCTGTGACAGTCTCATCTCCAATTAACCATCAGAAAGCAGGAAGTGGAGCTGTGGAGAGAGTGCAGCCTTGAGCAAAAACCTCAAGGACAGTGCGCAGGTCCTAAGTCCAGCACACGCACACAAAAACACATGCGCACACACACACAACCTCAGGGAACGTGCCCAAGTCCTAAATTCAAGCCCCAGGACCAGCATGCACGCACACGCACGCGCGTGCGCACACAGGCAATAATCATTTATCATGAAGACCAGACTCCTATAGCTTCAAAGTCCAATACTAAAACATGTAATACTGAACTTAAACTTAACCGTTAATGTTTAAAGTTACACTTACGAGTGGCAAGCCAAGGCCTCTGATGACACATAAAAATGTATACAACTTAAAAAGCTTATTAAGAAACCAAAAAGATTACCTTAACCTACATTTCCTCCTTTTCTACAGGAACCATGTCTTAGAGGAGTGTGGTGGGTCACAGGCAGGACCAGGTTGCAAGCAGGTGGACTCAGGACCAGGCTGTGAGCATAGCTTCAAGGACTAGTTTGCGAGCAAAGAGACTCTGGACCAGACTAAACAAGCACAAGGGACAAGGGACCCAGGACCAGACTACAAGCATAATGACCCAGGACCAGACTGTAAGCACAGGGACCCTGGACTAGACTACAAGCATAATGACCCAGGACCAGGCTGTAAGCACAAAGGACCCAGAACCAAATACAAGTACAGGACTTAAGACGGGGCTGTGCCAGTTGAGCACCGGTGGCTCATGCCTGTATCCTAGATACTAAGGAGACTGAGATCTGAGGATCACAGTTCAAAGCCAGCAGAGGCAGGAAAGTCCATGTGACTCTAAACTCCAATTAACCTGCAAAAGGCTGGAGGTAGGACTGTGATTCAAGTGATAGAGCACCAGCTTTGAGCAAAAGAGCTAAGAGAGAGCACTCAGGCCCTGAGTTCAAGTCCCACTAACCCTCCCCCCCACACATACACAAAAGACTAAGCTGTGAGCATGGGACTAAGGATTTGAGAGCACAGGACCCCCAAAATCAGACTCTAAGCATGGAAACCGGGGGCCAGTCTGCAAACACACGGCTCCAGGAACAACAGTGCCTTTCTGTTTCACTCCTACCTGACTTCAAGTAGGAAAACAGCATGAATCAAATTGGCTTCCCCTGGGCAGGACGCTGCGGGTACTGGCCACGGCCCCAGGTCTGCGCTCAGGCGCAGGTGGAAGGCACGGCTGCCAGCGGGGAGGCCCCGGCCGTGCTGCTCAACTACGGCGACTGGCCCAAGCTCCCAACCACCACAGCAGGGTGGTCACCACTCCATCTCCAGGGCCAAGCCTGGAGAGAACAAGGTTCCTCTAATCCCTGCTGAAGTCAGCACAGCTCCGCTACAATCTGACACACGGTATGATGCAAGCCAAGACACCTGATTTCCAGTCTGGATTCCGCCACCACAATCCTGGCTGTGTTACCCTGGGTACGTCACTAAAGTTTTCTGGGCTATTGCCTCATTCAGCCTTTGTAAAGTTGTGGTTTTTCCCCCAATGGACACAAATACAAGTCCTTTAGCCATGCATTTAAATAAACAAATTATAATTAAATATGCCACCCTCTCCCAATACTTCGTAGCCCGTGGTGTGCTACCATTCACCTATCCATCGTAATATTATTTACTTGACCTCAGGTCTCAAGATGTAAAGCCCAAAGCATGCAGGGCAGTCGGGGGATAAATGACCCATTCCGGGTCAGCTCCAGGAGCAGCACCCAGCCACCATGGCTGCCCTGGTATTCTGTCTCCTCCCGTAAATTCTCCTGACTCACAACCATTGCTGTGTTCTTTTCTCTTTTTATATTAAACCGTTCATTAAACCTTTAACTAAGCGTGAATTGTATAATTTTAAGGGATGTAATAGAGTATTTTGCTGTCCTTTAAACACTAAAGATACTAGGAAACTAATTTGAATGCTATCAGAAGTTTTACTTTGTTTGTGCCAGCCTGGGGCTTGGAGTTGGGGCCAGGGCACTGTCCGAGATTTTCTGCCCAAGGCTAGCACTCCACCACTACAGCCACAGATCCGCTTTCAATATCCCCTTCCCCCAGCAACACCACACCCCTCCCCAAACCCCGCCTGCATTGGTGATTGGCTGGCTTTGAGCTATGATCTTCAGATCTCAGTCTCCTAAGTAGCTAGGATTACAGGCATGAGCCACCTATGCCCAGCAATGTCAAAAGTTTTTAGGAGGAAGAGTAGAAAATTGGAAAGTGTTTTTGAAATAATACACCAGACCCTGCTTTGTTTCACACAGGACCGATGGGAAATTAGAGCACTCTATTATTACCAAACAGCTGATAAAACCAGGTACTATGCAACTTATTCAGAACTATGTTACACTAGATCACCACACTTCCTCATTTTTTTTTTGCCAGTCCTGGGGCTTGAACTTAGAGCCTGAGCACCATCCCTGGCTTCTTTTTGCTCAAGACTAGGACTCTACCAATTGAGCCACAGCACCACTTCCAGCTTTTTCTGCATATGTGGTGCTGAGGAATCGAACCCAGGACTTCGTGCATGCTAGCCAAGCACTCTACCACTAGGCCACATTCCCAGCTCCTTAGTTTTTAATTCACGAATTCCTGTTAACTTTTACTTTGACTCATATAGGTTAATCAAAATATTCTACTCTATTACTCTCTTTTTCCATTCCCTAAAGCTTTCACTCTGTATAAGGAAAGAATTTCTAAGTGCTTTACACTAATGAAAATAATAGTAAGCATGAGGCCCTAGGTTACTCCAATACCACAAACTTAAAAATATTAAGTTTTGGGGCTGGGGATATGGCCTAGTGGCAAAAGTGCCTGTCTCGTATACATGAGGCCCTGGGTTCGATTCCCCAGCACCACATATACAGAAAATGGCCAGAAGTGGCGCTGTGGCTCAAGTGGCAGAGTGCTAGCCTTGAGCAAAAAAGAAGCCAGGGACAGTGCTCAGGCCCTGAGTCCAAGCCCCAGGACTGGCCAAAAAAAAAAAAAAAAAAAAAAAAAATATTAAGTTTTTCCTTATACTTGGTAAATTACTTAAAAATTGATGCTATGTCCCCCCTCCAAAAAAAATTCAAGGGTGTACCCTCGGAACTTAGGCAGAATTAAAAAGAAGGAGGGCTGGGAGTATGCCCTAGCGGTCGAGTACTTGCCTCACATACATGAAGCCCTGGGTTCGACTCCTCTGCACCACATATATAGAAAAAAAGCCAGAAGCGGCGCTCAAGAGGTAGAGTGCTAGCCTGGAGCAAAAAGAAGGGACAGTGCTCAGGCCCTGAGTCCAAGCCCCAGGACTGCAAAAAAAAAAAGGTAAGAAAAAGGACCTTTGAAGATTAGGGACACTTCAGTAGAACATGTTACATTCTGCCTCCTTCCCTCGTCAGGGAGCGAGCGAGTTCACCCGGGGCTTCCGGCATGGGACGGCAGGAGAGCAGGGGCCTCGGGCTGCGGGCTCCTGCCATCTGCACTGGAGCATGCCACCTGTCCTGCCAGTGCCCACACGCGGTCACGGGGCCGGGGGCACTCCCCGCCCCCCTCGGCGGGCGCGGAGCAGCGTCTCTGAGCTCACCTGCTTCTGTCACAGGGGCCCCCTCTCTCCGAGGCTGCCACTGGAAGCATTTTATAAGAAAAGGATGTGTATCTTACTTCCCCCACCCCCAGGAAAAGTACCACATACATACATGCCCACACCTTCAGAAAACAGACACCAGTTCAACATTTAGTCTTTGCCCTATCTCCTCTAGTCTCTGAGGTGAGCAGTTCAGTTCTGTACTGTGCTTTTTTACACCAGTCATCGTACTGCACATGCAATTTTAACATCAACACTGAACCGCTTAACAGTCTCAAGTGCTGATGTTTATTACGACTTCTTTGCTTTTTACTGAGGCAGGGTCTCACCCTGTAAGCCAGGAAGTCCAACTCGCAATCCCTTTGAATGCCGGGGTCACAGGTACGCACCAGCAGCAGGGTGAGGAGCTGGGAACTAGCCCACAGAAAGCAGCCAGGAGGAAGAGGAGGACACCACTGTAAATGCACACGTCCACCTGACATCTGCACATGCTGCCGTTCAGATTGCATCTACATTTTTATGATGGTAAATTCCATTATAATTACTTGCTGTGCATAAAGCCTTTTCTAGGACTCAAATGCAGAAATCACAGATTAAATGTTTTATTTAAGTGTCATATAAGTGTTTATATAAGTGTTTACTTATGATGACCTGTTTCGAAAGGGTGACATTGATCAAGCTGCATGACATCACAAATTGACATGTTGAATTGAAATTCCTTTGTACAAATATGTAAAGACAATAAAAATATTTTAATATTATTACAAAGCAAGCTAACATGATGAATAGAAATCTTTTGCATCATGTAACCATCTAAAGTTAATAAAAATAGTAACAGGGGCTGGGGATATGGCCTAGTGGCAAGAGTGCTTGCCTCGTATACATGAGGCCCTGGGTTCAATTCCCCAGCACCACATATACAGAAAACGGCCAGAAGTGGCGCTGTGGCTCAAGTGGCAGAGTGCTAGCCTTGAGCAAAAAGAAAGCCAGAGACCGTGCTCAGGCCCTGAGTCCAAGCCCCAGGACTGGCCAAAAAAAAAAAAAGAAAGAAACCAATAAAAATAGTAATAAAGGGCTGGAAAAGTGGCTTAGTAGTAGAGTGCTTGTCTAGCATTCATGAAGCCCTGAGTTCGAGTCCTCAGTACCACATAAACAGAAAAAGCCAGAAGTGGCACTGTGGCTCAAGTGGTGGAGTGCTAGCCTTGAGCAAAAGATGCTCAGGGGCAGTGCCCAGGCCCTGAGTTCAAGCCCAATGACTGGGGGAAAAAATAATAAAAAATTTAAAACTACCTAGGTATGTAAAACATCAAGAGTTGCCAAAAAGACTACGTCAATTTTAAGTCCCCCAAGAACATGGGAGACTGACAGCTTCACTCTGCCTTATCCAGCAGGAATACGCCTTGACAGACAACATCAATGCCATTTTCCCCTGTGTGGTAACAGTACCTGAGTTCCAGACTTCCACCATTTTTACATGACTCTGTCTTATTGGTGTGAGGGTAAGGTCATAATTCATGCCTCTGTGAGGTACAACTGGTAGATGATTTTTACCCCTGTTGTAGCAATGAGGAAAACAAAGCCCACCAAGATCCACCCACCAGTTCAGGTCCCTTGGCATCAACTGAACCCAAAGCTCACAAGTGTCTACTACAGTGACCACATCAACCATTGTGTTAGATGCTGCACATCCACCTCAATCAACAGCACTGACAACCTGGAGCTTGACACTTTACTGGGGTATCACCTGACTCAGCTAGATAGAGTGCTAGGAGCAGTAGAAACACCCTCTACCCTGATTGTGTCTCTATCACCTATACAGGACATCCTACATGACCACAAAACCAAAACAAAACCACTAAATAAACACTAAAATGGGTGAACTGAAAATTAGTACAATTAAGGTATTATACATCCTTGTATAAAAGTGCTGACTTGGAAAGATTTTTAAATCTGATGAAAGTTTATTTTGTTTGTGCGATCATAAACATTCTTTAAAATGTTGCTTAAAAATTTTCAAGAGTAAAGAGCAAAATAAGTTGGTTAAATTAAGCATAAGCTTAATGATTAACATGTATCTATTTGTCAGAAATAGTTACCTGGTTATCATATTTAAGAGACTGTGTCCCAACCAAAAATCGAATGGCATCTGTCTCTGCAGTTTGAGGTGTTAGAGCACGTGCCTGTGGAAGAGAAGAAAAAATGTAATGGAGTCTATCTCCTCGAATGCAAATGAAAGATAAAGTAGCAGTATCTGGGAAAAAACTGTACCCTTCTAACACAATTCCATTCCAAATCTGTACATGGGGTAAGTGCGTGGGCACAAAAAAAATAAGAAAAATACAAACTACTTACATAGAATTGTTGAAATTATTATTTCAGCAGTAATAGATTTGTTAAATTATTCTACAACAAAATACAGCAGAAAATGGCTTTCTGGCAATAGTAACATAGGCAGTTTAAACCAACTTTCTGCAGAAAACTGGAAAGTTAAACACAACTGAGAAGCTAAATAAAACACTTTGATTAACCTCATGGCCTCAGAACCTGGAGAGAAAGAAAGCCTGAGAAGTCCAGGATATGACTACCTCCCACCTAGAGGAATTTGTCAGCTTGGAAAATGTGGCTGGAAGACTGAAGCTAAGGAGAGTGATGGCAAATAGTGAGGCTTAGGGTTAAGAAAAAAGAACAACAGAAACAACAACACAGTGCAGGGCCCACCTAGGAGAAAATAAAGCTGGAGCAAGTAAAGTTTAGGGACTGAGAATGAAGAAGAGTAGAGCTGGAGTGGCGGCACGTCTTGTCTTTGATCTAACGGAGGTGATTGAGCAGGAGGTCTGGGAGGGGAAGAGTTGAAAAGGGCAGGACTGTCCCCTGGATTCTTGGGATACCATGGTCTGGACTGGGGAAGGCCCTGGGAGATGGAAACCCCCGCCTTGCCTGTCCCTCACTTCTTTCCCCTCTGCTCCCCCACTCTGTAGCATTGACAACGTAGAGCACCACCACTAACAAACGGAAAGAAAACAACAAGTGAAAGCTACAGGAAAATTAAGTTTACACAAAAAAATGCAAGTATAAACCCCTACTTCAATCATCAGTCAACAATATTTATATAACTAGAAAGTCAAAACACTCAAGCAGTAATTAGGAAAAAAACAAACAAACAAAAAAAGGTAATAAACTGTTTTGGGAGTCTTACAGGAAGCAACGTAAAGAAGTGTATCTCCAGATTACATTATATGTGATCCAGTCAACAGATTTTATCCAAGAGCTAAAAATGCATGTAGGAAATAAACCAAAGTACATAGTTCTTTAAAATTAAAAGTGGTTCAGTAGGTAACATGGTCAAACTTGTTATCACACAGTAAGCAAAGTTGATCTGACGTGATAGCATTTTCCCCAGGTGGACAAGTTTAAATTGTGTGGGATCATTAAAGAGATTTAAAGTTAGCATGATCTAGATTTTTTTAAGATTTTGATAGTATTTATGTGCATATATAACATATTGACTTAATCTTGGCAAATACTGTTAAATAAAATTTGTGTTCCTGGAGAAAGAAGTTGAAAGTGGTGTCTCAAATAATCAGCTAAATCGTAAAGAAGTGTTTAGGGGCCTGCTAATCATGATATACAGACGCTAACTTCCATTTGTTTGTGAGACAGGATGTTGCTAGGTGGGCCAGGCTGGTCTTGAACTCAACACTCACTCAACTGTGGTTTCAGAGTTCTGGATTATAAGCACAGATCATCACCACACACAGCTTAAAGAAGAGGAAATCCAAAAGCCTACAGCACCAGAGAATTTTTTTTTTCCAGTAAGTGGGTTTAAAGCCAAGGTCTTGCTAGGCACATGCTCTTCCACTTGAGCTGTGTCCAACCCTCAATACACTCTCCTACCACAGGACTAACAAAGCCAGACCTTGCTTGACTCACTTACCAGGTTCACTAAGAGTTGTATGCAATTTGATTCCTTAAATTGCTTATGAATACACTCAGATATTTTCAGAACACTTAATTAGCCAAAATAAAAAGAACTAAAATTCTGAACACAAATTAAAGTCCCTTCCTGAGACATAAGACGCCATTCACATGACACCGGAATGCCACAGATCTACTGGGTACCTCTCCATCCTAGCAAACTCCAGTGTGACAGAGTTCATTGCTCACTACCTGCTGCTACTTAAGACCCCATTCTTGTGATGTGACACAGTCACCATCCAAACCTTTAACACAGTTTATATTCATGACTCTCAGCTACTGCCTCTCCTGAAATTTATTTCCAAGAAGTTTGTCTCATTGGGCATGCATGGCCTATAATGCCAGCACCTTAGAGGGTGAGGCAAAAGGACTGCAAGGCTGAAGCCAACTTGAGGTACATATCAAGACATGATCCCCAGAAGAAAAACAAAATATTGTCTCCCATGAGTGAGCACTTACGATATACAGGCACTGGTTGAATTAAATCTGGGAACACATTTAATGCTCATACTTTTTCACTAGATGGGTAGAGAAACCAGACCCAAGGACACACTGCTGAGTGCCAGGATGTAAAGCTCAGCAGTGCAAGAGGCACCCATTCGTTTAGTAGTTAACGGCAATGCTTTTCCTGCTGTAAGCTGCATGGAAGTGGTCATCACTTGCCTTTAGTTCTACAGTGGCACATAATTATTTAGGAGCACTTTATATGGACATAACAATGGTTTTATTTCTCTGGACTTGTCCTTCAGTGCCTCATGCATACCAAGTTCTCAGAAGCTACTTGAACAGAGGGCAACCAGCATAAGGACTGAGCAATCCCAGTCCTGACCCATCTCGCCTTCCATCTCGCCTGCCACCTCCTTCACGAACACACAGCTTTCTTAACGAACTTCTAAATGGCCGCGGCAATGGATTCCTCCCATTTGTAACCATGTGGCGTGCTCCTCCTGTGTGATATCATGGCAAATGCGCCTTATAAAAGTCAGGATGGAAGAGAAATAGTAGAGTGGCGGGAAAACTGGGTATAACAAAGCCCAGGGTCTGGGCAACTGCACTCTGCACACGTACACTTTTACGCTTTGATAATGTGTCAAAAGTTATGCAGAATGTTGGCATTAGCGGAACACGGAAGGGACAGGAATGTTCTGTGGAGCTCTGTCATTCTTCCGTATATTTAAGACTCTGGGGGGCGGAGAGAGATGGGGGTCCCAGTCCTGGGGCTTGAACTCAGGACCTGAGCGCTGTCCCTGAGCTTTCTTGCTCAGGCCTAGCCCTCCACCACCTGACCCATACCTCAACTTTCTGCTTTATTATCCTTTTCGCCTGGTTAATCGTGGCTAAGAGACTCATGGGCTTTCCTGCCCGGGCTGGCTTCGAACTGTGACCCTCAGATCTCAGCCTCCAGAGCGGCTGGGATCACTGGCGTGAGCCCCCGGTGCTCAGCTAGGGCTCTGCAGCGCCGGCTTCACCGGCACCGCGGGAACACGCGTTAGCCAACTCGTTCCCAGAAGGGGCGGCACTTGTGGGGGGGCCGGGCCGGGGACGGGCTGGGGGCGAGGGGGGCGGGCGGGCGGGCTCCGGCCCACTCCCCGGAGACGGGAACCGGGAGGCCGCGAGCGCTCGCGGGGTCGCAGGGCGCGTGCGGGCCGCCCCGCCGCCCTCGGGGGGGGGGGGGCCCACCTGGAACTCCAGCCCGTAGATCACCGGAGCGTCGTCCTCCATGCTGCGGGAGGCAGCCCGGCCCGCCGCCGGGGCCACCGCGCCCTGACGGGGTCACCACCGCGCCCCGCCCAGCGACAGCGCTCCCGGGGACACCGCTCGCGAGCCGGCGCGGACCGCTCCTCGGCGGCGCTTCCGGGCCACGCCGGCGCCCGCCGGCCCCACTTCCTGTTTTCCCCCTGTCGTCATCAGTGTGCTCCCTGCGCTGGCCAATGGCGATGCAGATCTGCCTCGCGCATGCCCACCGAGCTTCCGTCCGGGCTCGCGGCTGCAGGGTCTTCCCGAAGTCGGAGGCCGGCGCTGGAGAGCGGCGGGCGGGAGCACCGCCGTGCCGCGCGCTCTCAGCTTTGCAGCCAGAGGTTGTCCTGGAGGCTGGGCTAGCCGGGGCCTCGAGCAGCGCCACGAAGGCCTTCGCTCCGGCCTCAAGCAGTCCAGAGTCACGCCCACCCTACCCGGCGCGGCCGCCCCGGGGGTCAGGGGGCCGGGGACGTGGGGGCACCTGCTCCTCCAAGCTGCCTCGGTTGCACGAAGCTAGGCGCCCGGCCCTGCGGGGTGCAGGGGCTGCACTTGGGAAGGGTGTCACGCGTGGAAGCCGGCCGTGCACGCCCGCAGCACCAGGCCAGGCTTACCTGCAGACAGTTGGTCGGGAAGAGCACTGTCCTCCAGGTCCAGGGGACTGAAGGCCCCCGGCGATGAGATTCTGCCTGCCTTACGTAGGCTAAGCTGGTGGGAAAATGGAATGCCCTGCAGGAGTGCAGCGTCTTGGCGGAATCTATTCCCCGACTTGGTTTTGCCCGGGATTGTGCACCCACACACCGCTTCCCCGTGATTGTGACTGATTCACGTTTCTCCCTAACCCTAATTTTTGCACCCTCAACCTCTGGGTCTGGTTTTGCATAAGTTGTATTCTGAGCTGGCACAGAAGCCTCAAAGAATAGGATCACAAAAATGAGGGTCTTCAGAAATTTCGTGAGGTGTTATGCCCAAGTCGCAAGAAGACCACCGAGAGCCAGACATTCTGAAATGCAAAAGCAAGGCTTTATTCAGGCGAGTTGCAGATCGGGCCTTGTCCTACCCACCAACATAGCAGAGGTTAGGCCCCGAGGAGGAAGACCCCGAGCTGAGATTTCACAGGGTGTATAAAAGCAAAAAACAAGTTACAGCAATCAGGTGTTCTCAGGGCTAGAGACATTCCGGGGTGATTAGAGTTAAGCTTTCCCAGGTGGTTAGAGTTAAGCAGGGAGTTTCCTGACTAGCTGGGCCCTAATAAGCTCATTCCCCTAGCCAGGATATTTGGTGGGCTGGGTTTGCTCACAGGGCCTGCTTATCTCAGGTTCGTGTAGTAAAGTGAGGCCTGACTTCAAAATGGCTTTAGTCTGGCTCTTCAGTGTCAGATCAACAGAGACGCAGGCGTAAGATGCCATTTAGTCTCTGCCAAGTTGACACAAGAAATCAAGAGGGGGGGATATGGCCTAGTGGCAAGAGCGCTTACCTCATATACATGAGGCCCTGGGTTCGATTCCCCAGCACCACATATACAGAAAATGGCCAGAAGTGGCGCTGTGGCTCAAGTGGCAGAGTGCTAGCCTTGAGCAAAAAAAAGAAGCCAGGGACAGTGCTCAGGCCCTGAGTCCAAGCCCCAGGACTGGCCAAAAAAAAAAAGAAAGAAATCAAGAAAGCAGAGGCCCGACGTGAGCGTCCTGTTCGATCCGATTCAACACTCAAGTGGTGGAGCTAAAAAAGAAGTAGGCTGTGCGGATTTCCAGGTTAAAGGTGCCCACTGCCATCTTCATCATCTGCGGTGTTATTTCACAATACTACGGGTGCTGGGTGGGGACGAGGAAGCCTAGACAAGCTCCAACTCCTAGACACCAGTGTTTCAAAAGTTGGTCAACCTAATAACCTAACCAAGTCCTTTCCCTGGCCGCTCTGCCACCAGCTGGTAAGCAGCCAGTGACAGGGGCCCGGATCGCCCCGCCCCTTTCACACCTTGGCCTTAGGCCACGCCCATCGCCACACCGGAAATGAACTGCGCGGTCCCTGGCAACGGTCTCCAGCATTAGGCATGCGCAGCAGCAGCCGGCGCGTGGACTACCGAAGTGCGCAGGCGCGGCAGCCGCACGGGCTCCTGGCCCTTCATCTACTTCCGGGTCCCGGTCTTCCGGACGCGGGTCTCGGCGGTGGGTGATTCCTTCCCCAAGGCCTGGGGCGGCTGGCAGGTGAGGAGCCGGGCGGGCCGGGCCGTGGGCGGAGGCGGGGAGCTCCGGCTCCGGGGCCGCCTCCAGCCGCGCGCCGCCGGCCGGGCGCGTGGGTGCCGGGGCCTCGGGGTCCCCCCGCTGCGGAGCCGGGGGCGTTCCCGCGCGTGCCCGGTGGCCGGCGAGCGTCGCCCGGTGGCCCGGAGCGCCGCTTTCTTTCCCTTCACCCCGGTAACGAGTTCCCGGAGCGCCGGGGCGGGAAGCTGGCGCGCCGGCAGGAGGTTCCGCGGAAGACCGGAGGCCTGAGCCGGAGCGTGCGTGGAATCTCGGCCGTGGGGAGGCAGAGGCGGGAAGACCTCCGGGAGGAGGCCACATTGGGGAGCCCCTTCTCAAAATAAACAGTAGCAAAAGAAAGCAAGTGCTGTTTAAAAACAAAAGCTTGGGGGCTGGGAATATGGCGCGCTGGTGACAGTGCTCGCCTCGCAGACATGAAGCCCTGGGTTCGATTCCCCAGCACCGCCTACCTAGAAAAAAGCCAGAAGTGTCGCTGTGACTCAAGTGGCAGAGTGCTAGCCTTGAGCAAAGAGAAGCCAGGGACAGTGCTCAGGCCCTGAGTCCCCAGGACCGGCAAAAATAAATTTATTTAAATAAAAGGCTGGAGAAAGAAAAACTGTAGCTCAATAATGGCAGGAACAGGTGATAACGTGTTTGATTTATGACTGTGTTTGCTTCAGGAAAAATGGAGACTGCTGACCAGAAGGTCAGGGAGGACTCTCCTCAGGCACAGGGGGCCACCCAGAGCGGCCCCCAGCAGGTGCCCCGGGAGGAACCAGGGCAGCGTCTGCATCACGAGGAGACCATTGACCTCAGCGGAGATGAGTTTGGATCTGAGAACGAGACCCTATCCGAAGGTTCTAACAACTTTGTAGACAAGCTTAATGAGCAGATGATGGAGAGCGTCCTCATTTCTGACTCTCCGAATAACAGCGAAGGTGACGCGGGTGACCTCAGCTGCTTGCAGGATGTGGTGGCACCCGTAGGAGGCAGCACGGATCACAGACTGGCCAGCATGGCAGATAAAGAAGACATGGACCTTCTGAGCAGCCACAGTGACGCTGATGGCGGCCACACACCTCAGGACATGTCCGACACGACCCCTGATAGCCGGGCATCTTCCAAAGAAGATCCCACACAGGAAGAAGTGAAAGACATTCCCACGTTGGGGAATGCTAGTGCAGGGGATTTGGTGCCCAGGGACGAGAACACTCAGCCCGAAGAGCAGGCTTCAGAAATGTCCTCTAGTCAGTCCTCCTCCAAAGATGATCCTGTGCCTGTGTGTACCATTTTCAGCCAGGGAAGTTCAACTCCTTCCCAGCCACACCTGTTTCTGCAAGATGGCTTCGAGTCCCAAATGGTGAAATCACCAAGCTTCAGCAGCGCAAGCGAGACATCGGCCAAGACGCCTCCACAGACGGTCCAGCCCAGCCCCAGCCTGAGTCAGTTCTTTGGTGACACCATGAACACCAACTCCCTGGCCTCCGACTTCTTTGACTCTTTCACCACTTCCACGTTCATTTCTGTCAGTAACCCCAACGCCGGCTCTTCGGCTCCAGAAAAGTTGTCTTCACTCTCTGCCCCTGAGGGAGAAAACTCCCCCGACTCTGCCGACCCGTCTTACTCTACAGGGTTGGAAAGATCCGAGTCAGGTATTTCTACGTCTTCTCTGGAAATCCCTGAGTCTCCAAAACCATTCTCCCAGATGCAGGCCGTGTTTGCAGGGAACGATGACCCCTTTGCCACAGCCCTGAGCATGAGCGAGATGGACCGAAGGAACGATGCGTGGCTCCCCTGCCAGGCGACCAGAGACGTCCTGGTCGCTGTAGCCACCCAGCAGTACAACACTGTGTTCATAGACAAGGAGAACCTCACCATGCCAGGCCTCAAGTTCGACAACATTCAGGTAAGATGGAGAGCACCTCCCTCCGCACCTCTGCCCTGTCAGCCAGTTGCTGTCAGACACGTAGGATGCCTTCCCGAGGATGGCAACTCCTACCTGGATTTCAGTTCCTAAGAGTCTGATTGGGAAGGTCTGCATTACTTAGTCTGTAGGTAATTAGGAACTCCATTGCCCTCCCCAATGCTACTCAAGAGTCATAGAAAAAATAGCTACCAGCAACTAGATTATTATACTTCTCTGAAGTAACTCTACGCTTTGTAGGATCAATTCTGATGGTGTTTTTGTTTTGTTTGTGGTATTGGGGTTTGAACTTCACAGCTTCAAACTTTTCAGGCAGGTGTCACACTACTCCACCTTTTGGGGTTGGTTGGTTCTGAGAGAGGGTACAGCTTTGCACCCAGGTTGGCCTGGGCTGGTCTTCCCATGTGTGCTTTCCTGCTTCGCTAGGATGACGGACAGGCGCCTGCTATGGCTTCCAGTCCATAGGTAAAGTGATAGATGTAGCTACCGTGCCTCGCCATGGATCAGAGCAGCTCTCAAGTAGCTAAGATGAAAAGATTGCAGACTTGAGCCAACTCCTCTGGTTTATTTCAGCAGTCTTGGCCAAACCTCCGTCTGGTTGGTCACTGTCTCAGTTCTGGTTCTGTAAGGTGTCTCCAGAGAAGTGTTGCTGGGGCTCAGTGTTTCTGGAACCCAAAGTGACTGCAGGTTTAGGGCAATACCTGGAGACTGGGCTTGAGTGGGGGAGAGGGGGAGATGGTGGTAAAAGCCAAGAGTGAAATATTTTAATTCCTCCTACTTGATTCAGTCTTGAAGGGAGATGAGGTAGGTTATGTACAAGGCTAATCAACCTTTATCACCGAATATTGGACCTT
The DNA here is from genome assembly GCF_023159225.1 of Perognathus longimembris pacificus. Taxonomy (NCBI): domain Eukaryota; kingdom Metazoa; phylum Chordata; class Mammalia; order Rodentia; family Heteromyidae; genus Perognathus; species Perognathus longimembris. Next base: position 76,431,776 of record NC_063168.1, on the reverse strand, counting down.
TATGTTAGGTATCCTGTTTAGGAAAGAATACATTTGGCCTTCAATTTAAAATTTGTGTTCATTGTTGAGCTAAAGAATGTCTCCTGGCATAGACTTGCATCCTTTGAGATAAACACATTTTGCCTGGAGGAGCTATTTTTCCAATCTGTCCTATCTCATTTTCCCCTAAAACAACTTTGGTCCCTTAATCTTCAGGGAAGTGGATCCTAAAGATGTGTCTTCTGTATTTGCTGTAATCTGAGTTTAATTCCTGCCTGCTGTTTACCTTGCCTCATTTTCCCTAATCTATGCTTCCTCAAAGGGTAGCCTGCAGCCTCTCTCAGTAGAAGTTATCACTCATTCCAGAACACAGTAGTAAACTATTCAAATGACCTTAACCAACTTTATTGAATGGATGAAGGGACTGCTGAGGGCTGAGTCTGCTACAAAAGAAAAGCAGCAAGCTAGAGAACTGAGGGCAATTGATTTTTTTTTTTTCAGATAGGCCTACATACATCCAGATTTAAAGTATTTTACAAAATCTTTCTGGAATATTTACTTACTGTATTGTGAGATTATGGCTTACTTGACTTTGTTGATCTCTAGCCTCAAAATATACTGAACATTAATCTTGAAGAATCTCTTTTTAATCCAATGTCTTTACTCTGATGTGTATGACTTGACCTACTTTGTCACTGTATCTGAAGAATCCTCCTTGATCCTATACCCCAGGATCTCTTTTGGGCTTTACTTCCTATTTCTTGGTGTGTCCTTATTGTCTGCTGATGATTTCCTACAACATCAGCGGATCTGGCCTTGAGCTCTCCCTTTCTGCTTTCCCCTCTGCTTAGAACTCAGGGGAAATATGAAGGTTGGTGCCTCAAAAAGGACGTAACTCTGTGGTTCCCAAAAGGATGACTTTGGAAATCGTGGATGGTTCTTTTGCTTGACCAAAGTGCTGGTGTGAGCATGTGACAGTTACTGCTGGGCAGGCCTAAACGTCTTCAGCCCCAAATGTAGGTCATTCTCAAGCTGAGGAGCAACGGAGTGTGTTTAGCCTAATTAGATCACATCTTCTGTCTCATCGATCCACCAGCAAAGCCCTGACTTGTGGGGCTCCCATTAGTTAGGCTCCATGAGCACAGCCTGTACCCAAAGCCCAGCCAGAAGATTGTATGCTTTCTTCTAGTCTCTCTTAGGTAACAGAGTAATATGGTCACAGTAATTATTTTGGAAACTTTATGCAAAGTAAAATTTGAACTTAAAATATTCCCAGAGTTCCTTTGACTTGCACATATAGCACATGTGCTGGATGTTCCCTTACCCACTTCTCTTCGGTTGTACATCATCCCTCGATGAACTCTTCATTCTTTTTTTTTTTTTTTTTTTTTGGCCAGTCCTGGGCCTTGGTGAGGGCCTGAGCACTGTCCCTGGCTTCTTCCCGCTCAAGGCTAGCACTCCGCCACTTGAGCCACAGCGCCGCTTCTGGCCGTTTTCTGTATATGTGGTGCTGGGGAATCGAACCTAGGGCCTCGTGTATCCGAGGCAGGCACTCTTGCCACTAGGCTATATCCCCAGCCCTCTTCATTCTTGGGATAGGAAGAACAATCAGGATTTACCTTGAATGGAAATGCTGCATTTATTTGGTTAGAGCTTAAGGTTGGTAAAACAAAAAATAGTGTTTCTGTGTACCTTCTATGCGCACCAAGTTTTTAACGTGTTTGTTGGATTTACCTATTGGTTCTAAACCAGCCTCCTAAAACACTTACAGTCTAACTTTTTGTCTAACTAATTCATCTATTAATTAAAATTCCTTCTATTTCCAGTTAACCACCTAACATCCAGAAGTGGAGGTGTGGCTCAAGTGGTAGAACACCAGCTTTGAACATAACACAAAAACTCAGGGATAGCACCTAGACCCAAGATCCACACCAAAAGAAAAAAACCCAACTTTTAATTGCTTCTTTATTACATAATTTTTTTATTAAGTTCTTAAGATAAATTCAAAACCTTAAAGGTAAACCTATAAAGTTTTGTCCAAGTATAGTAGGATTACACAAAGAATATGTGTACTTCCACTTGTAGTTACAGATGCCATTCATTCTTCTCAGAGGAGATAAGGAGAAGTTTTGGAACAAAACAGAAAAGCATAAGGAAGGGCATTGTTGCTTTTCAGGATTGGCTTCTTTCACCAAATATAACATCCTAAGAGTTCGTGTGTTGTAACAGTCCATTGCTTTTCCATTTTTTTCTTGCCAAATAATACGATTGTGTGGACTTTCTGTCCACCCATGATCTGGCAGACATTGGTGGGGTTGTTTCCCCCTCTCGCTGTAGGAGAAGCACCACTGTAGAGTCATGTTCAAGTGTGTGAGCTCTCAACTCAGTGCGTGACCCTTTGAGGCGCTCCAGGCGTCTCCTGAGTGACCAGTGATGCAGCTCTGGGCTCTCCACACCCTCCCATCTATGTTCTCGGTGCTTGTAGTTGTTGGGTTTTGCTCCACTGGAGGCAGAGCGCAGGCCTGGGCACAGAGGCAGGAGGCCCAGATGTCCGGGCCGGATGCCAGTGCGGCTCTCTCTGCAGCAGCACTGCCCAGCCTGTGTGTGTAGGTGTCCGAGAGCGCGCCTTCACTCAGAATCCACTATGGGCTCCCTCCTCTTTGGCTGAATAATCACTGAGACGCCATGGGGTTCAGGAGGGGTGGTGAGCGGGCAGCGTGCTCTGGGGGCCAGGCTCACGTAGGTAGCACGTCCCCCATGCCCTTCCCCATGCTTTGCCAGGAACGCTGCATGTCAGTTAACGGCTGGTGTGTTTAGGAGTCACTCAGCCTATAAGGGTTCCCACCCCGTGGAGCCACACAGCTCTCTAATCATAGGGGCCTCCTGCCCACCCCCCACTCCAGTGAGGAGCCCCTGGGCTAGTGACGCTGGTGGCAAATAGAATTTCAAGTTCAAAAGACTTTGGCAGCATGGTCTCATTGAGGACACGACTGGATGGAGGTGTCGAATCTGTCTTCCCTCCCAGATCCAGATGTGATTTTGATTTTTCTTAGCACACTGCTCCTGCAGCTCAAACAATGGGCTTCATGTAACACACAAGCTGTGGTCTGTTGTGGTGGTTTAGTTTGGTGTGGTTTTTTGACCATACTAGAGTTTGAGCTTAGGGCCTTACACTGCTAGACAGGCCCTCGACCACTGAGTCATGTCTCAACCCCTCTTTGGGCAGTATTTTGAGGTAGTCTCACTTTTGTCCAGGCCCAAGGCTGTGCCAAACCGACCAGTTCAACACTTCCTGTCATAGCTGGTAGAGCCAGTTTCTTCCGTGAAGACCGAATCTCACCAACTGTTTTATTTACCTAGGCTGCCCTGGAATCGAGATCCTCCTGATCTCAGCCCCCCATGTAGCTGGGTGATGGCACACGCCACCATGCCCAGCTTTTGTGTGAGAGGGGGTCTTGCGTGTATTGCCTGGGGCTGACCTCTAACTGTGATCCTCTCAACCTTAGCTTTTCAATTCGCTAGGAGTACAAGTGTGAGCCACTGGCACCCAGCAGAAGTTGTTTCTGCAAAACCTTTTAGACTATATACCTGACACCTTTTTGTGTGTGTCAGTACTGAGACTTAAACTTGGAGTGTGGGTGCTATACTTAGTTTTTCACTCGAGGCTGGCACTCTGTTACTTGAGCCATATCTCCTCTTCCAGCTTTTAAGTGGTTAGTTGGGAGATAAGAGTCACATGGACTCTTGCCTGTTCTGGCTTTGAATTTGGCCAGCTGGTCCCCAGATCCCAGCCTCCTGAGTAGCTAGGAGCCACTGATGCCCGGCTGCCTGTTACCTCTTATCTTACTCTTAGTCATTGCTCACAGATCACTTCGCTGCCTTTGTAGCTCTGATACTTCAAGTGTTTCACTTTACTCTCTGAAAGCAGAAGTTAGAGAGTTGCTGCTCCTGTCCCGATCTTTGCCCCAGCGGAGGGAGATGCATGCCCTGGCCTGCTAAGCAGCAGGCTCAGCACTCAAAGGAGAAGCGGTTCGGAGCTGGAGCCAGCACGGCCCCCTGCCCCGGGCTGTCATCGCTGTCTTCTCCCCTGCCGTGTCCGCAGACCTGGAGGCATGTGCAGTGGCCACCGCGCCGTTTTGTGTCATTTGCATTTCTTGCTCACGTGACCTAGATACTGCTTTTTTTTTTTTTTTTTCAGTTTAGTTTTCCCGTTTTTGAAAGTGGCAGTAGATTGACACGATCCTGTTTCTGAGTCAATGGACTTGTGTGTCGGGAAGACGGGGAGGACGATGGGCAGGAAAGGAAAGGGATGAGGACACCCTGGTTTGTCTCTCCAGCCACACACACGGGCTCCCTGGGTCCACCCACAGTATCGCACTGCTTTCCTGGGTCTGGAAGCAGGCCTCAGGCCTTGCCCTCCGCTAAGCCTTCCGGTTTCAGTCTCTCCAGCTTCCACAGATGGCCTTGAGCCTTTGTGCTGCAAACCCATCACCCGCTGGGACCTTGAGAAGGACGGAGGGATGGTACAGAGCTTGCCCCATTGCACCTGGGCGGAGCCTGCAGCCATGGCTTGGGCCCTTGTGTTCTTTGTGCCAACACTAGCGATACCACTAGAGGCTCTCAGCTGGTGCGGCCACCCAGAAAGCTCAGAGGCCCACGCCCTGTCCTCCAGCTGGGCGACTTCCAGCCCAGCCGTGCCTCCCCCTGTCCTGTAGGCTGTGTTGGGTAACCACCTGGGCACCGAGTCTTGGCCCATCTCCTGCATCACGCCAGCTAGGAGCGTGCTTCCCCCGTTATTCTGGGTCTTGGGTGCATCAGTGCTCCATCCCTGCTTCCCTTTAAATGCTCCAGCTTCCATGTTTAACATCTGGAGCCTGTCTCTAGATGGGAAGAACCTGAGGAGTCAGGGCAGAGCTCGAGTCTGCCCTGGTGGGAACACCTGGGCATGATAAGTACGAGCCCTGGGTCTGAGGGTAAGGCTGTAGAGAGAACCTTCTTTCCCCTGGCTTGGTAGCAGCCTCATCAGCCTGGCCCCCAAGGCTTTCCTGGGGGTGGGACGTGGGGGGGGGGGTGCTGAGAAGCTGCAAGGATTGGGCAGAGCTCTGTGCCAGCTGCTGCTTGGCACTTTTCCATCAGTGACCACAGCTCCTTGTCCCCATAGTGGTGCCTTATACTCCCAGCTCCCAACCACCAGAAGACGCTCTCCAGGCTTCCCACTTGCTGGTAGACTTTGCTCCTTCCTCCCTGAGACACAGCAATTCTAAAAACTCAGCTCTGCTAGTTGATGTTCTCCTTTACTAGCTCTCACCTCAGCCAGGGAAGTGAAAGGGACCGGAGTGAGTTATGGGTGCTGCTTAGCTGAGTTTCAGTGACATTTTATCACCCTGACATACTTCCTTTGCGTTCCTCCAGGGAGATGCAGTTAAAGACCTGATGCTTCGCTTCCTAGGTGAGAAGGCAGCAGCCAAGAGGCAGGTCCTAAACGCCAGCTCGGTGGAGCAGTCCTTCGTGGGCCTCAAGCAGCTAATTGTAAGTAACAGGGGACCCGGCTTCCAGCCCTCCACTGGTAAATCCTGCCCACCTTCATAGTGACTAAGTGCATCAACAGAATGTGTAGGATTACATGCCAGACCTATTCAGCAAAAAGTTGCATGAACACACTGATCATCTTAAACCCAATGAACTAAAAAAAAGCTACTACCTTAAATGGTCATTTGTCTTGAAGACGGGAATACTTAGATCCAGTATGCCCCATCACATACAAGAAACACACCTGAATTGAGTGGCAGTGGGAGTTACCTGTCTCCTTGTGTTTCCCTGGTCTTAAACTTAAGACCTCAAGAGCTCTCCCACCTCCGCCCCCAACGTGCCTGGGACTCCAGGCACCCACTACTTCTCAAGCTCTGTGTTATTTTATAGAAAATGCCTTACATTATAATTCTACCACTTGAGTCAAGCCTCCACTGCAGCAGGGGCTTTTTGTTTTTGTTTTATGTGTTTTGTGGGTTTGTTGGGGGAGGGGGCTCATTACTTGGAGATAAGAGTCTCACATGTCTCTGGAAAGGCTGGGTTTGAAGCACAATCCTCAGCCTCCTGAGTAGCCAGGATTATAGGTTATGAGCCACCGCACCTGGCTTAAGAAAGCATTGTGGATGTGTTTGTGCTGTGCCTTGTAGTTGGGGACCTGACTGTCACAACCTGAGGAGGGTGTTTGTCATCCCAGTGGCACCTCTGCAAAATCAGTGACTCTCTGAGTCTTCAGTGGAGAAAGCCTATGATTGCCATGAGTTACTGGAGTGATCTTGGTTGCTTTTTATAAGTGGTAGGAAAGATAATTATTTAAATGTAGACTTTTTTTTATAAGCTGTCATGAGAGCCCCATACGTATTGTACAATAATAGGGTCTTTCTAAGATTCCCTTCACAGAACTTGAAGTGTTGTGTGGCATACTTTAAGTCCTTACTTTAAAAATAATTCCTTTACTGAACTTTTCTGACATCTAGCATTGAAAATAGAAGAGGAACAAGGAGGTGGGAAACAGAAACAAAAATAGCAAAACTCATGCTGAGACAATAAGTAACTGTAATTTCCAACCCCAGGCCGCATGGGATTGGAAGGAGTCGCTCGAGCTCTCACAGGGACCCAGGGACCTAGGTCTGGTGGAAGGAGATGCCATCCGAACCCCTGCCTGGCCTCAGTCTCCTGCCAAACTCCCGGGAGCAGCTGTGGTAGGCTCAGCAGGCATGGTGGGCTGGGCCAGCATCCTCTCTTCTCTGGCGATGCTTGGCTGGTAAAATCAAGCCCTACCTCAGGAGTGAAATGTCCACCATGCCTGTGATGAGAAGAGGGAAGTTGAACTGGGGCTGGCTCACCCATCCAGCCGCAAAATGCAGGCAGGCAAGGTAACCATGGTCACTTAATCCTTTCCTATCTGTCAGGTTGAGAACGAACAGCAGCTAGGCACCAGCACACCAGAGCAAGTAAACAAGAAGTAGCCCAGATGCATGCCTGTGAGTCAGAATGAGAATTGTGGGTTCAAACACAGCCATTGCCCTCATGCCTTTAATCCTAGCTACTCAGGAAGCTGAGACCTGGAAGGTCACAGTGCAAAGCCAGCACAGAGTTTGAGAGGCTACATCTTCAGTAAACCAGCAAAATGCCAGAATAGAGGCATGACTCAAGTGGTAGAGTGCCATAAGCAAGCATGCTGAGCAAGAGCAAAGAGCCTCAAAAATAAATTTTTTTTAAAAAACAATTTTAGAATTGGACATGGTAGCACATAGCTGTAATCCAAACTTTCAGGAGAAAAGGTAGTAGGATTATAAGTTTGAAGCCATCCTGAGCTATGTAGATACTATCTCAAAAACAAACAAAAAAAGGGGTGGGGGTCTGGAGATGCAGCTTAGGTTGAAGCGCTTTCGAACATGCCTGAGACCCTGAGTTTCAACCCCTGCACTACCAAAAAGAGAAGAGGGGGGGGAACCAAAGAGAAGGGATACAGGTTATAAGAATGAACTGACCAACCAATGGTACTTCTTCACTGGATAATTCAGTGGGAAAATTAGCTCTAAAATTACCTCTAAATCAATTTTTTTTTTTTTTGGCCAGTCCTGGGGCTTGGACTCAGGGCCTGAGCACTGTCCCTGGCTTCTTTTTGCTCAAGGCTAGCACTCTGCCACTTGAGCCACAGCGCCACTTCTGGCCATTTTCTGTATATGTGGTGCTGGGGAATTGAACCCAGGGCCTCATGTATACGAGGCAAGCACTCTTGCCACTAGGCCATATCCCCAGCCCCTCTAAATCAATTTTTTTTTAACTTTATAGAATAACATTCACTTAGGGGCTGAGGATAGAGAAATATTTCTTAAACAAGGTACAGAAAGCCATACCTCAGGGCTGAGGTAGAGCTCAGTGGTGGAAAGCATACGTAGCATGGGCGAGGCCCCATGTTTAATCCTCAAATGTATGTTTTACAGTTTTAAAATTTTTATTGTACAGAGGGGTTACAGTTACATATGTAAGGTAGTGAGTACATTTTTGTCCAACTTATTACCTCCTCCCTCATTTTTCCCACCTTCCCTCCTCCCCAACCCTCCCCCCGCCCATCGTACAGTTTACTACATATTGTCTTGTCAGTGTTGCTGTTACATTGGTTGGCCTTTTACCCCTTATCTCACCATTTTGATGTTCCCCTCCCCTTCCCTGATTCAGACAAACATATATACAACACCCAGGGCACCAAAATCAAATACAGTGACAACAGGGGCTAAACCATAGGGGAAATAAACAAAAAAACAAAAAAAGAATTTCACATAGTGCATTACAAATAACAACAATGATAAACTACTAGTTTCCATAACATGGAGTTTATTTCGCTTAGCATCATCTTACATGTTCATATGTACATAACTATTGAGCTATTGTGATCTTCTGCTAGGACGATCCTAGATGTGTACTAATTATTACCAGTGAGGGAAACCATAGAATCTGTGTTTCTTTGGGTCTGGTTCACTTCATTTAGCATGATTTTTTTTTCCCCAAGTCTTTCCATTTCCTCACAAATAGGAATGGAGCAATGCCATTCTTTCTGAAAGAAGCATAGAATTCTGCAATTGCCCCATTAATAAGTAGGCTAAAGACTTAAAGAGAGACTTCTCCAGAGAGGAAATGAGAATGGCCAAGAGGCACATGAAGAAGTGCTCAACATCCCTGGTCATAAAAGAAATGCAAATCAAAACAACATTGAGATTCCATCTCACCCCAGTAAGAATGTCCTATATCAAGAAAACTAATAATAACAGATGCTGGAGGGGATGTGGCCAAAAGGGAACCCTGCTGGGCTAAGCTCTACCTCCATCCGAGTAGAGGTCCTGGGCCTATCTACCTCTTCTGTGTGGTCCCCTATCCCCCTCAACGCATATCTGCTGGCCAGTAGGAATTGACTGCGGGGGCGAGGTCCACGCGAAGCCTCAGTCAGCGTGTGGTGGGGAGATGCCCTGCCCCCTCCCTATACTTCCCAAGGAAGACGGGCGCGTGGGGTCTCGTAGAAGCCTCAAGGGGCGTTCTGTTTAATCAAGGGAGGGGCTAACAGACTTAGGCAGTCGTGACTCGTGAAGGGAAGGGACTGGCCAGATGTTAACGATAGGCTAATGAGCATGTCCAGCAGCTAGCTGCCCCAGGTCTTAACGGCATAGCCATCCCCTACAGAACCCTACTACACTGTTGGTGGGAATGTAAACTTGTTCAACCACTCAGGAAAGCAATGTGGAAGTTCCTCAGAAAGCTAAACATAAGAGTTCCCCTATGACGTAGCAACCCCACTTTTGGGCATTTACCAAAAGTATCACAAACAAGACCACACTAAAGCATAACTGTGTTCATTGTAGCACTATTTACCATAGCTAAAATATGGAACCAACCCAGATGTCCCTCAGCAGATGAATAGATCAAGAAACTGGTATATATATATACACAATGTGTTTTGTTTTGGGTTTTTTTGCCAGTCTTTGGGCTTGGACTCAGGGCCTGAGCACTGTCCCTGAGCTTCTTTTGCTCAAGGCTAGCACTCTGCCACTTGAGCCACAGTGCCGCTTCTGGCTTTTTCTGTTTATGTGGTGCTGAGGAATGGAACCCAGGGCTTGGTGCATGCAAGGCAAGCACTCTACTGCTAAGCCGTATTCCCAGCCCCCTGTTTTTAATTAATTAATTTTAATTAATTTATTTATTTATTGTCAAAGTGGATGACAGAGGAGTTACAGTTTCATACGTAAGGAAGTGAGTACATTTTTTATCCAACTTATTACCTCCTCCCTTGTTTTCCTCCCACCTGTTCCCTCTTCCCAATCCCCTCCTTCCCCTACATAGTGTTTTAAAATTTTTAAAAACTGATTTTCTAGGCCTGATTTTCATGCTGCTGGCTGACAGCTGTAATTATAGTTACCCAGGAGGCTGAGATCTGAGGATTGTGGTTTGTGGCCAACCTGGGCAGGAAAGTCTGTAAGACTCTTATCTCCAGTTAACCACCAAAAAGCCAGAAGTGGAGTTGTAACTCAAGTATTAGAGTACTACTCTTGAGCAAAAAGCTCAGGGACAGTGCCTGGGCTCTGCACTCAAGTCCAAGACCAACACACACACACACACACAAAAAAAAAAAAGACAAAGAGGCAGTTCAAGACCAGACAGCCAGTAAATAAGGAACAGATGCTCTTGACTCACCAGGGATCTCAAGGGTTTCATACTCCCGACCCGGTGGCACCTGTAATCTAGCTGCTCGGGAGGCTGAGATCTGAGAATCACAGTTCAAAGCCAGCCCGGGCAGGACAATCTATAAGACTCTCATCTCCAATGAAACACCAGGAAACAGGAAGCGGCGCTGTGGCTCAAAGTGGTGGAGCACTAAACTTGAGCTGAAGAGCTCAGGGACAGCACCCGAGCCCAGAGTTGAAGTCCCACAACCATCCAAAACAAAAAACAAAAAACCTTGGCTATCTGTATAAAACATATTTAAAAACGTTTATTGCATATTCTAGTAGACAAAAGTATTTTTATTCTTTTATTTATTTTTAGTGGTGGTTAGTTGGAGATGAGTCTCAAGGACTTTCCTGCCCAAGCTGGCTTCAACCTTCAATCCACAGATGTCAGCCTCCTGAGTAGCTAGGATTACAGGTGTGAGCCACCAGCACAGAGAGAGAGAGAGAGAGAGAGAGAGAGAGAGAGAGAGAGAGAGAGAGAGAGACTCTGAAGGTAAATCAACAAAGGCTAAGACCCCATGGGATAATACAAAAACTATAAGCAGACACAGTATGTTGGGTGCAGACCCAACACGCATATCCCTGCACACAAGGCTGGAGCCAACCACCAGCTGTGGAGGCTGGGCTGGAGAACTTGGTGCGGTGTGTGCTGACTATCTATCCCCCGTGCCACCCTTTGTGCAAAACACAGTATCTCCCTGTGCTCACACCTGTCCCCAACTGGCACGAGTCAGGTTGAGGGTATTATGGTTCTTTATTGCGGGGAAATTTGCTCTCGGCTAACGTACTAGGAGCAGGTTGCCTGAGTCACTGATCTTGATGATTTGTACTATTTATATCTTTCAGGGAATTGCCTCTTCTCACTGTTTGCTTTTTCCTACCATTGGCTTTTTATTTTGTTTTCCTGTTGATATTGATGCGGGGGGGGGGGGGTGTGCATGTTGTGTAGCAGATTTGCATAACAGCCCATGGCCAGGGTTTCAGCCAGGCAGCCGGCAACACCTAGAGGTGTGGCAGCTTCACTGCTGACTGCTACCCCTCTGGTCTTCTCAGGTTCTTGTCCTAGAAACTTGAACAGAGTAAGTGCAAGGAATTTTACTCAGGAGAGAAGTGTGTTCGCCAAAAGCTAGTGTTGGTTCTAGACAAAAGTTTTATTAAACTATAATAACCAACAACAGCAAAAGAAGATTATGTTATGTACTCTGAAGTACTTTGGGATGATTGAAATAAATGAACTACAGCCACATTCCTCAGCATGGATAAACTTCAAAAACAATAATGAGCAATAAGAGCAGATTACACAAGGCTGCTTCCAGTGTGGCAGCTTTTACAGATGTTTAAAACCTCTGATTCCAAAGTCCAGGAAGGCTCTGAGGACGAGCAGCTGTTTCCGTCCTCAGAGTCTGAGCTGAGCAGCTCGTTTGGCACCTGTCCAGGTGAGCGCCTCCATACCCGCCCCGTGCCCGCGGCTCTCACCCTTTGGTGTGGCCCTGGGGACCACTGTCTCTTGCTGGCTGTGGGCCTTACAAAGACCCTCGTGGACGAGGTGACAGCGCAGTGCCCCACGTACTGCCTGGCCCGAAGGACCTGCTGGCAGACCCACCCTCCACCAGCAGACTGGTCCCCCTGGTGACAAAACTTCCCTACACTGGAAGTGTCTTCAGAAGACAAAGCACACTTGACCTGACAAATGAGCATTGTGTGTTCTCTTTTAATGAAATACATTATTCAGGGAAGTATCAATCTGGAATAATAAACCTTTCATCACCTCTGCATTCTTTTAATTGTGATAGTAGGGAAATCATCCCTCCTCTTAGCTGTCCTACCGGCTGTTGCTCAACCCAGAGGACTATCCAAATCTAACCTACTGATCGGTGATGTGGCTTAGTCATCCTGGTCCTAAATTCCAGCTTCCAGGTCTGAGCCTGGCCCCTGGCCCCACACCCTTTGTCCCTAAACATACTACAGCCTTGCTGTCCCTCCGTCTCCCTAGAAACGATGGGGTCGGGCTGCAGACGCCCCTTGAATGCTGTCTTGTGTTATCACTTGCCACAGGAAATAGGTCACTGGCTTCTAGAAAAGTGGTTCTTGGGTTGGTGAAAGTTTGTTCAGATCTTACTGCAGTGCTATTTATAGACTAATCAATATTCATCAGAAGATTGCCTAGGCAAATAGTACACTTAGTCAATAGCAGCAGTTGTCTACATAGATCTTTTATAGTCAGGTGTCCAGGGAACATTACATTGGAAGAGTCTAATAGGCGCATAAACATTTCTTTGAACCCATGAAAGAAGCCATTTTTAAAAGGATTTACATTTATTTAAACAAGATGACACGTTTTTGATTCATTGTTAGTAGTGTGCTAGTTTGAGAATGGAAAACAGCATATGAAATCATAGCAGGGCTGGAGGCTTTTATATGAGTTGTTTTTTTTCTGTTTAATTGTATATGGAGCATGTCATAGTTGCAGAAAGTCTCTGCAAATAATTTTGTTACATAGTCCAGTGTTTTATTGGTGGTATGTTCCTTTCCATGGGGGATATAAATGAGCTGGGGCCTTTATTGTGTAGTTTCTTGTTTGTTTCATAAATACCTATAAATGGATAGCTGCCATATTTCGTAGTAACTCACGCTCCTTTTCTTGTTAAAATTCTGTATGTCAGCGGGCGTGGTTTACACTTGCTGAGTGCTGGGCTAGATTCACCTCCCCTGGTGTGGGGATGCTAAGCTTACTCCCTTATCAGTGCTCCCCTTTTCACCCTCTCCCCTGGGCGCCCGACCCGCGGGTGGCCAAGGTGGAGCGAAGGGACACGGGCTAGCCTAAGGTGCACACGGCCGAATGAGATCCCCTTTTCCTCCCTCCTTATCCACCAAGGAAGCCAGGCGCAGACGGATCTCGGAGACGCTTCGGAGAGCAATCTGGTTTATTTGGGAGGGGCTCACAGTAATATAGTGATGATGACAAGGATTGAGCAGGAGCTGGCGATAGGCTGGTGAGCTTGTCCGTCCAAGAGCAGCTCCCAAGGACCTCCCTCATGGGCTAATGTCACTTCCCATAGTACCGCCCTCTGGGCAAAGCCCGCGAAAAGGGAGCACACATGCTCGCTGGCGCAAGGTGGGGGATGGTCTCAAAGCTACCCCTTCTGGTAGGGTTAGGTGTGGCTCACTTCCACACTGCCCCAGGGCTGGGGGAAGGGCGGCATCTCAGGAGCACTCTCCTCGCCCTTCCCCCGTCAAGGCCAAGCTGAATCCCCAACAGCTGACTGCTGAGCACTGCCCTGGGTTCTGACACGGGTGAGGTTCCTCGGGTGTCATGGCACCGTGAGATGGATGTGCGTGGGCCCATTTTCAAAGGCCCGCCAGAGAAAGCACCCGGGGGAGGAGGACCTGCCCTTGCATTCAAAACCGTCATCCCTCATCTTACAAACGTGGTTTACTTGAGAAAAAACGAAGGAACTTGTCCTTTAACTTTAGTGATGTGTAGATACATACATATATGCTGCGTGTACGTATATATGCTGTGCATAGTCTATACGTCTGTGAAAACGAATGCTATGTGCAAATCTCTCATTGTCAGATCTCAGGCATGTTCTCTCACACTAAAGAGTCTTTTAGTTCCGTCTTGCTTTTGTATGTGCTAGTACTGAGGATTGAACTCAAGGCCTCACACTCTCACTTAGTTTTTATCTTCAAGGCTGGTGATGTACCCTGAATTAAGCAGCTCCCCCACCTCCACAGTTGGCTGCTTAATTGGAGATAGTCTCATAGATTTATCTACCCAGGCTGGCTTCCAACAATGATCCTCAGATCTCAGCCTCCTGAATAGGTAGAAATATGGGCATGAGCCATCAGCACCTGGCTTAAGTTAAAAACATTTTAATAGCTGCATAATCTTTTTTTCTTTTTTTGGTGCCAGTCCTGGGGCTTGGACTCAAGGCCCTGAGCACTGCGCCACTTCTGGCCGTTTTCTGTATATGTGGTGCTGGGGAATTGAACCCAGGGCTTCATGTATATAAGGCAAGCATTCTTGCCACTAGGCCATATCGCCAGCCCCCAATCTGAAGCTATTCTAAATAACCTTGAGATGAACTATTTTATACAGAACTCTTCCACGTACGTAATGCTTTTTTATTATTAATTATATTGTCAAGATGATGTACAGAGGTGTTATATACATAGGGTAGTGAGTACATTTCTTGTCTAACCTGTTACCCTCCCCTTCATTTTTCCCCCACTTTCCTTCCTCCCCCCTCCCCCAATGCTTTCTTTAGGATTAATCTCAAAAGGCAAAAAGTACTTACGTCAGAGTATGTTACATGAATGAACTTGCTTTAATATCTGGTCTGCTTAGAGAACTTGCAACTTTTTGCAACTTTTCTAGTTTCTTAGGCTAACAAAGACATTTGCTTTTTTATGCTTGTGTTTCTTTGATTGTTTCTATGACTAAACATATTATTTTTCTGTGAATTTACTGTTAGTCTACCGTTTTTGACTACCTGTGCATACTAAGTGTGCAGTAGTGACATTTCAGAGTTAAAGGCAAGGCACTCACTCGGCCAGGCCCCTGCCCCCAGGGGTGAGGTGGTAAGGGAGGGTGTTAGTCCAAACGCACATTAACTTGGAGCGCAAGTGTCTGTCTGCTCAGGAGTGGGATTCTGTCCTGTGGTATTCATTCATCTGCAGGGAGTCCACTGATCACTGGTGTCCAAGAACCAAATGATGTCACAAGGAGCCAGATTTCATCCTTGGGGGTGACACAGCCATAGTGAGCAGATACACCTGGGTGACAAAGAGCCGGGAGGGTTCTGCCTACGTCCAGGGGGCTGGGGACCACTGCAGACTAGAGTGACCCACAAGAAGTTCAGAGATGCCGGGCACCAGTGGCATCCTCTCTAATCCTAGCTACTCATGATAGTGAGACATGCAGATTGCTGTTCAAAGCCAGCCCAGGCAGGAAAGTCTGTGGCACTCTTATCTCTAATTAAGCACCCAAAAAATCAAAAATGGAGCTGTGGCCCAGGGGTAGAGTGCCAGCCTTGAGCAGAAAAGCTCAGGCACAGCGCCCAGACCCTGAGTTTAAGATGCAGGAGCAGCACACGCGCGCTTAAACAAAGAAGCTCCAAGGTGAAGCTATTTTGAATAATTGATACAATTGCCGTTTCCGAGGCCTCTCTGCAGCCTGGGGCAGCCCAGTGTTGACGCCTGATGAAAAGGCCTCCCGCAGAGGCGGCCTGACAGGGCCCGGCCCGGCCGTACCGCGCAGGCGCTGAGCAGCAGAAGGAAGGAAGGTACCCTAGACTGGCGCATCCTGGCGGTGGCCATCAGCCCCACACAGACCCTCGTCTCCACGCCACGGAGCTGTCCAGCGGAAGCCAGAGAGCACCTGTGCGAGCTCGCCTGGGGCTCCCGGTAGACCTCAGTCATCACCTCCGCAGCCCTGTTCTGAAACCTCGCAACTAACCCTTCGTTTGCAGCCCTGGCCTCTGCGCCCTGTCTGGCCCTGGAGCTTTTCCACCTGTCACTTTTCCTATCGCTTCTGTTCACGGCAGGCACAGCCCATTCAGGAGTCCACCCTGGTCCAGGGGGTGTGATCTGAATTTCTTGTATCCTGGGACGGCTGGGCACTAGGGGTAAAGGGATGGCTAAGTCACCCCCCACCATCCTGGAGGACTTTGGCCAGGGCACTTGGCTGCTTTGCTGGGGCCGTGTGTGTGGTCAGTGAGTGCAGGGGCGTCCTCGGCTCTCCTCAGCGACATCCTGAGGGCCTCTTTCAGGCATCCCAGGAGGAGAGTTGCCTTGTAAGCTATGGCCAAGCTGCTTCATGCAGCCTTTGAAAGTTGCGTTCCAAGAGCCTCTTTAGAATATAGGAAAGAACACGGAACAGCATGGGTTTAAAGAAGGGTTACAAGGACACGTGAGAAGAAGGACATTCTTGTTCCTAGTTGGCATTCTCACCCTCCCATGTACTTCCCATCGCCCATGATTCCTACGCTGTGGGCAGTGGGCAGGAGGCAGGTAGAGGGCGTTAGCGCTCCCTGCGTGAGCGGCTCACCTGAAGGATAGCAGTGTGTGCTTAATGGGTGCCGGGACCTGTTAAGATTGCCACAGGCCCCACTGGACTATCTGCTGCAGCTTCCTGCATTCCAATGCCCATATCAGAACTTGGACTTCCCAGAAAGTTAATATAACATCCCTCCCAAGTATGTCATATAAAGATGTTTGTCCCCTCTCTTACTCCCACTCCATTCCTGTGCTAAGTCAAGACCTTGTTTCTTTCCATTATTCACGAATACAGCCCACATAATATACCCCAAAGAATTAGAACACTAGATGCCCATCACACAGTTTTGTCTACAATGTTGCTTCGTACATACGTTTAAATTATTGCAGAGTATCTTTAAGTTCTGGCATTTAGGGTGTTGCCTCTGATGAACATGCAGGGCTGCAGGCTGCCATTGGTGTGAGGCGCGTAAGCCGCAGCCTTCATCATAGCTCACACTCCCCCATGGTGTCGGGGATCCCACGGCCCTCCTACACAGGTTGGCCTGCCTGCATCTGCCCTGCACCTGCCCTGCACCTGCCCTGCAGCTGTCCTGCACCTATACTGCACCTGTCCTGAGTCTCCACAGCTGTCTGAACCTGTCACCTACCTTCTCTGGTTCCCAGGCTAGCCTCTTTCTCCAATGCTGCCTCTCACCACCACCTCTGCCCTAGCCCTGCCCAGGCTCCATCACACAGTTTGCTTCATCCATGAGTCTCTTCTGAGTCCACGGAGAGGGTCACAGTATCCCTGTGGCTTGTGGGCTTTTCCACCATGGTGCCCACATCCCACCCTGCATGGGGTGCATTCTTTGGTCCATATGCATCACTTGCTCATCTCGCAGGACTCACCCTGGTGCCTGCAGCTTGGGTAGTTGTGAGGGTGTTGTCAGAAGTGTGTGTTTGTGGATGTGCGTGGGCATGAGCACGCATGTGTGCTGATGCACTTACTGCGTGTGGCTTGCGATGCCTGCTCCGGCGGGCAAGGCCAGCACACGGGGCTGGCAGCTGGAGGGGAGCGGAGCGTGGCTGTGCTGGTGGTGAATCTGCCTGCCAGGCACAGATGCAGAGCTGCCTCAGACCTGGCAGAGATCGCTCCCTCTCCTCACCATTTGCAATTCAAAGAGAATATATATACATAGCCACTTGTGCCGCATAAAGTGATTATTGCATCGAATTTAGACTGGAGAAAGCATTTGGAGATCATTTCAGCAAATTATCTCAACTACTCTAAAAATATTTCTGAGCTGTCAACCAGAACGTGGAAGTCCATTTTACTTGAAGCTGTTTTGTCCTAATTGGGACAGTTGAGAGGAAAGTGGCATAATTTCATCTTCTTAGTGGCCACTAATTCTCAAAGTTACTTGCGTGGCTCTGAACAGCTCCAAGTTAGCCCACAGCCTCGTTGCATGTGGACAGCACCCGGTCCAGGGGCTGCTTTCGCTGTCGAAAACCTGACGGCATTGCGTATGTGCTGTTTCTTCACCAAAAGGAAGGGACGCTACGGGAAGTCCATTGAGGAACCACCCTCAGCGCTCTCCCTTTGCAGCCTGGTGGTCGGCACCGTGGCCCTGCCCTCTGCCCGGCTGTGCGGGATCCAGTAGGGGAGTGCTGGGGAGCACATGGGCGGCGAGGGCTCGGCTCCCGAGTGAGTGGCTCGCACAGGTCCAGAGCCACCTCCAGCACGCTGACCGGGATGTGGACAGAGAGGGTTCTGGTTGATGCTGGTGGGAACGCGAGCGGCACAGGCCGTTCCTTGTGAACAGCACTGCGTACAGGCGTCCACAGCTGTCTAAAACCAGTGGGACCAAGATGGCCTTCAGTGAGTGAATCGAAAAGCAAGTGCACGTGTGTGCAGTGGAATAAGGAGCTGGCTCTCCGGGCAGCCCAGAGACAGTGGGCTTGCGCAGCAGCTGGTTGGCACAGAGTGCAGGCCATCTTGCAGCAGTCAGGGAGAAAAGAGAAGGGCTAGGCAGGGCGCTGCCTTGGCCTGGCTGGCAGCAATATGAAGCAAGTCGCACCAAGGCGAGAGCACACTGGAGTTCTAGAGGCCCCATGGGCCTCATTTTAAATGTCCACCGTGTGCTTGGTACCGAGCGCCGTGTCTGCACACTGGATACCCTCTTCCACCCTTACCTCTGCGAGCAGGGTCGGCGCCCCAGCTCTGTCAGCTCAGCAGAGCTCACTAAGGCCCTGAAGTAACTAGAGCTCTACTGCATAGAAGGGGCGTTAGTGTGCAGAAAGGGTGTGTGCTGAGTCCTCATTGCCAGGTTTTATAGTCAGGTCACATCTCCAATCCTTGAAACCTTTCAGGGTGAGCCTGGACTCTGCCTGGTGTCAAGTTCAGGATTTCTTTCTCCTCTTTCTCTGTGTGTGTGTGTGTGTGTGTGTGTGTGTGTGTGTGTGTGTGTGTGTGTCTGGCTCTCTCTCTGGCTCTCTCTCTCTCTCCCCACTTGTGTCATAGCCATGTGTCCCTCTCTCTTCGCCGTGTCCTAGTCATCCACCTGGGTTTGCTCTGTTGCTCAAGACCCACCTGTCCTTAGGAACCTGCAGGTGTCCTCTCCCCCAGCTTCCCTTCCCTTCTCTCTCACCCCACCTGAGATTGTCTGGCCACCCAGCCCCAAGGTACCCCAACTTACTGTTCAAGGAACACTTGACATGTACCCAAATCATGTAATCTTTGAAAACCATGTTTTATAGTTGTCCTCCTTGTTAGATCCAACAGTTAAGGAGTTCACTTACCACTTTGCCCTCCAACCCTTTGCCCAGCAGGAGGTACTTACAGCCCTTTGGTTGACTGTACACGTGGGCATGTCTACAGCTTGGTGCCTGTTACATTGAGGATATAATATTGGGAATTCCCTTAGTGCCGTGAAAGATGGCCCATTTTCTCTGATGTTCTCCATTTGGTTTTCTAGCCACGCTCTTCCTCTTACAGGTGCAAGATAGACACAAGAGCCAACAAATGAACCAATTTGTCTGTGCCTACCCCCCACCCCAGTTCCAGTAATGCAGAGTAAGCTGACATGTGACAGATTATGTTGATGGCATAGTTGATTTATTGTATTCATAGTGACAAAATGAAATTATGTTGAAAATATGAGGCCTGTTGTTTTATAGTCTATTCTATCTATATCTTACAGATGCAAATAAGTATATCTAACAGTGTAAAATTAAATGATTTTAAATCCACAGAAATCACAAGATAGAGCTGTCTTGTATAGATTGGGGCCCAGGAGCACTTTGCAGCGGGAACTCTCCTCCCCGTGTTCAGTCTCTTGGTAAATGGTGATGTCCTCAGGTCTGACTCTCTCCTCCACGCCAGCGCTGAGTGCCGAGCCGCCGCTGGCCTCCCTTGGGGCCGCCTCCCCCCCCTCCCCACCCACCCCCCTAAGTGACCTGTGCCCTTCTGTCTTACAGAGCTGCAAGAGCTGGAGGGCGGCCGTGGACCTGTGCGGATGCCTCCTCACCGCCCACGGCCAGGGCTACGGCAAGAGCGGGCTGCCCACCAGCCACACCACAGACTCCCTCCAGGTCAGCCCTCCTCCCACCCCTGTCGCTCCCTGACGGACTGGTGTGACCCTGGCTGTTGTTGCAAATGACAACACTTCCCTTTGGAAGTCTGTGTACTGTCCCGTTCGGTGTGTCTTCTGTGTCCATTCGTGAGCACTTTTCTTGTCGGTGAGCGGGACTGACGCGGTCATTTCCAAAGTGGCTGTCTGCTCGCCACGCTCACAGCCTGAGAATTGCCCTCTCGGAGCCTGTGTGCACACTCAGTGTTCCCCGGGCCTGCAGACCCTCCGGTGCCCTCCAGTGTATCCCATTCATCGCGCAAGGCCACCCACCCTGGGACATGAGCTGGTGTTGATGTTTCTCTTGCCATGAGCAAAGCTCCTAGATTGATTGAATTTCAGGCTCTGCCTGCAGTTGCCCTGGCGGAGCCAGACAGAGTGGCGGCACATGCCTTTTACAGGGCCTTCCCCACAGGCCAGGCGCTCCCCACCCCGATCAGTGCCCTTCTGGTCCCTCTCCCCTTGGGCTCCACAGCCATTCCCCGGCGCGAGCCGGGGCCTCTCTTCTTGAGCTCTGGTGAAGCTTGGCGCACGACCCTGCTCGCTGAGTATCGCTAAATTAAATTGAATCATTCACGGTGATGTTTCTGAGCTCCAGTGCTTTTATAAACGTGTACCATGCAGATTGCCAAGAGAGAAAGATAGCCTAGCCCCTGTCTCATGTGTTAGAAATCAGGCTAGTAAGGAAAAAGCAGTTTCTGGCTCCATGCATGGACATATAACCTGTTGCTCCTGTTGTGTCTTGTATTTCAGCTTTGGTTTGTGAGGCTGGCACTGCTGGTGAAGTTAGGCCTTTTCCAGAATGCCGAAATGGAATTTGAGCCCTTTGGAAATCTGGACCAGCCAGATCTTTATTACGAATACTACCCGCACGTGTACCCAGGGCGCAGGGGTAAGCCAGTGCTCTGTAATGTCCGCAGAAGGGCATGTGTGTTGCCCTCTTCTTCCGTCATTCATGTGTAATTATGTATCTTCAGTTTTTCCCATTGACCCAATCCTGAAAAATCAATGAGTAGCCCAGGACCCTCAGAACCTGGAGAGGGAGTCCCCCAGCTTTGCGGCCACAAGGCCCTGCCAGCGCTCTCTGCCTCCGGGGTCACAGGGCAGCCAAGGGTCAGGCGTGGGCTGGGACATGCAATGGGGTGGGTGCAAGGCCAGGATGCCCGGCACCTGCTGTGCCCTGAAGTGAAAGCTGCTCTTGTATCCAGAGCTAGTGTGTGCACACGCATTCCTGTGCATGCAGGATCACCTGTCCTCTCAGGCGGAGCACACCTGAGCGTCTCCCTGGGTCTCTGTTCTAAGTGCATTTAAAATACCTCACGCGGCCCTCAGTCAGATTCACTGTCTGCAAACACAGGGCCCTGGCACGCACTTGTTCTAGACAGAAGCCAGAAAGAAGGTTGCACAGAGGAAAAGACAGATTGCAGGGAACCTTGTGGGCGTGGAGTGGGTGCCCTCACGGAGGAGGCTGAGCTCTCCTGTTTTCTTCTTTGGCAGAAAACTGACTTGGGAGGAAATCTCTAAAGAGACAATGTGAGCAGTTGTTAGAAGCCAGGCCCTTTGCCCCCCTCCCACCACCCACTCGCTGCGCTGCCTTGGGCACCTCCCTCCTTATTCGCAAAATAGGATGGTGATCTGCACACCTCCTGGGGTGAGATGGTCATTATGTCACATGCTTAAGTGGCTTTACGGCAGCTGGCACAGTGATAGGAGCATCAGCTGTTGCGTTCTGAATTCATTGAGGCACAAGGCCTTCTTTGAGTAGGATTGTCAGCAGCACTTGTTGAAGGCCTGGTACACCACTACCCCCAAACACACACACACACACACACACACACACACACACACGTGAACATCGTATTTACCTTGGAACCCAAGAAGGCTAAAAGTAAAATCAAACTTTCAGCCCCTTTACATGTGTTTTTTAGACTCAGATCCTGTGTCTTTGAAGGGATATAGAGAAGGATGGTGAAGTCGGCCCTGAACCCCACGCTTTTCCCTTTCCCGTCTGTACCTTTCACAGTGGGATGGCTGGGTAGTTGGTCTGCAGTGCCCTGATTGCAGAAGCCTTTGAATCCTTTGAAGTCTGGAGGGGCTGGGGCAGTGCTTCGGCTGCACTGGTACTAAATTGCTTCTTCCTTGGATCAGAAAAGCCCACCCCTTCAAGATAAGTTTATTACCTAAAATAGAGTCTAAATCCAAGCAACTGCTAATTCCATGGAGGTGAACAGCAAGGCAAGTAGTCTTCAGGGCAGAGAGGCTGGCACACACACGCCCTCCCCCCCCCCCCCCCCCCCCGGGCGCGAGCTCCAGGCCTTGAGCCTGGTCCTGCGGCCTCCACGCAGGAGGAGCAGCAGGAGACACAGACAGCCAGGCCCAGGAAGGGGTGTCCAGAAGACAGCCCTGCGCCCCGCTCTTCAGCAGGTGGAACAATTCAGGTATGGGCTCGGGGATGTCTGAAAGCCCTGGCTTGGCTACCAGGGGCTCCTCCCCCCAAGCACACACGCAGCACTCAGGAAGAACCGACCCTTCAGGGGTCGGAGGAGGCATGGCTCAGCCAGTGAACAAAACTGCCAGGTGCCAAGTTTCATTCCTGGCCTTGGACTGGATAAACCAAAAGGAAGCCCTCAGAGTTCCAGCAGGGCCACCCCGACACAGGTGCTGCCTGCCTGTGCTACCTGGGCGGCTCACCAGCCTGTGAGTCCCCCCGTGTTCCTGATGGGCCATTGCGACGCACCTTTCCATGCAAAGCAGAGGAGGAGTGAGCCTCCATCGCAGCGTCTGAGCTCTGCCGGAAATCGGGGGCCGTTTCTCTTCAGTGAGTTTTGCCTGGTAGCTCTGAGAGTCAGGAGACAACGATTATGATTTTTCATATGAAGAATATGTGTGTTGGAGGCTGGGGATGTGGCTTAGTGGTAGAGTGCTTGCCTTGCATGCACCAAGCCCTGGGTTCAATTCCTCAGTACCACATAAACAGAGAAAAAGCCAGAAGTGGCACTGTGGCTCAAGAGGTAGAGTGTTAGCCTTGAGCAAAAGGAAGCCAGGGACAGTGCTCAGGCCCTGAGTTCAAGCCCCAGGACTGGCTTTAAAAAAAAAAAAAAAAAAAAGACCGTGTTTGGACTGGGGTATGGCTTACTGGTAGAACACTGTTCTAGCAAACGTGAGGCCCTGAGTTCAAAAGCAGTACCTCAACAACAACACACAAAACCAGTTTTCTTCGTCGCGCCTGGCTTCAGCCCAGCCCCTCGCTGCCCTCGCGGGCGGAGGCTGGGCCTCCACGGCTGCCCTCGGCCTGGCCCGGGCCTCCACGGCTGCCCTCGGCCTGGCCCGGGCCTCCGCGGCTGCCCTCGGCCTGGCCCGGGCCTCCGCGGCTGCCCTCGGCCTGGCCTGGGCTTTGCCAAACTGGTGTTCATAAGGTTTTGTCGGCTACCAAAAGGCCCAGAACGTGGGGTGCACAGGCCCGTCTCCCAGCCGGGCTGCCCCGCCCTCGGTGGGTGTGCAGCGCAAGGGTGCCCCGGAGACCCCCACATGACGACCTCTGCGCCTGCTGTTCCTGCTCGCGATGAGGGGGGCGCGAGAAGCCGAGCCCCCCCCCCCCACCCCCGCCATCCTGGCTTGCCCTGCGCTGGTGCTCACGTCCTCAGGGAAGGCCCCAGACCCTCCCTCACACCCTCCCTCCTTCCTGCGCAGCGTGCCCCCCTCGTGCGGGGAGGGAGCCGCGCCGGCCGCAGAGGACCGAGGCCGTGCATCATTAAGCAGCTAATTCACACCGCGAGCCAGGCATAAATCATACGTGCATCCCAGCGAAGTGTATTAACATTCATCCACAATAAGGCGCTGAATGCTTACTCATTTTTCTTCTCATTTGGTGGAGTAACAAGCATAAATGTAAGAGCTTGATTCATTCATTTCATTTTAGCTCCCAGTATATAAGCAAAGCAAGTCGTTAAAATGTGCTTTAAAGGAGGAGGTTATAGTGATACAAACAAATAACTTTTATGAATGAGCTTTAATGTGTTTCATTGGAATAGTGGGCACAATTTTTCCCGTTCAAGATATTCATAACAAGACCTCAGATGAATTGTGTAAAAATTAAGTTTTGCCTTATTTTCACCTCACTTTGTGTTTCACACACGTCTCGGCACTTTGAGCAGTTTGCATCAGTTGCTTCAGCCCAGTTAGGTTTGCTCGCTGTTGCTGTCCCTCACACTGTCTGATGTGCTGTGTGGGGGGTGGGGGGGACCCTCCGCTCCCCACTGTCTGATGTGCTATGTGCGGGGGGGACCCTCCGCTCCCCACTGTCTGAGGTGCTATGTGGGGGGGACCCTCCGCTCCACACTGAGGTGCTATGTAGGGGGGGACCCTCCACTCCACACTGTCTGAGGTGCTATGTGGGGGGACCCTCCGCTCCCCACTGTCTGATGTGCTGTGTATGGGGGGACCCTCCGCTCCCCACTGTCTGAGGTGCTGTGTATGGGGGGACCCTCCGCTCCCCACTGTCTGAGGTGCTGTGGGGGGGTGGGGACCCTCCGCTCCCCACTGTCTGAGGTGCTGTGTATGGGGGGACCCTCCGCTCCCCACTGTCTGAGGTGCTGTGTATGGGGGGACCCTCCGCTCCCCACTGTCTGAGGTGCTGTGTATGGGGGGACCCTCCGCTCCCCACTGTCTGAGGTGCTGTGTATGGGGGGACCCTCCGCTCCCCACTGTCTGAGGTGCTGTGGGGGGGGGTGGGGACCCTCCGCTCTGCACCGTCGGCAGGAGCAGAGCGGCTCCAGTGCCGTCTGTGCCTGAAGCCTTGGCGGTCTCATGCCGAGACGTTACTGCGGCTTCCTTTACATTGCGTACACACGTGTTGTCAGGGCTCTTCAAAGCTGGAGAGGACGGGTTCATCGTCCTGCTTTTCCCTCTGCCCATCATCTTTGTGAAGCGTCACAGCAGAACACACTGTTAACGACACACGTTTCCACTTGAGGGCTTTGTTGCTATCACTGGCCCCCCAGAAGTCCTCTCAACCCTGGTGTGCACCAGACATCTCACCATCAGTAAGCTGAGCCTGAGCCCCCCCCCCCCGGGCAGGGACGGCCCCCTCCAAGGCTGGACGCGCCAGTCCTCATCCCGCGAACTCTGCCGTCATTCCTGGGCTCCGGAGACTGGGTTGAGATAACCACAGAAGTAGTTAGTGTTTAATGTCGATGTCCTTTCTGGCCGTGGACATAGTTCTGAATGGAAAGTAGTGGTGGGGGGCTGGGGGCGGGGGGCTGTGTTCTGGGACAGACAGACAGGTGCTGAGGCCGTGTCCAGCAAAAGAGGGGAAGCTGGTGGCCACGGCTGTCCCACAGGCTGCTGGGTGGCGTGGAGGCGTGCTGTGGGGGTGATGGGCGGCGGTGGCCCTCGGGTCGCGCACAGCCTGGTCTGTGCAGAGGGAGCACGCACCCTTCCTCTCCTGCCGCCCGCCAAGCCCAGCTCTCCCACGGTGCCTTTCCGTGCGCCCAAAGCCAGGGTGCCCCTCGCATCTTAGAGAGGAATCCCTTTTTATTTTTTTTAATTTCTCTTTTTGAAAAGCATGTTAAAATGTAATTCTGAATGATTTCATACGTGCCCCTCAAATGCAGTGAGGAAATGGGCCCGTTAGATGGAATGGCTCCCCGGAAAGGCAGGCAGGCACCGCCCCACCGGGCTGAGGGAACGGGCCACTCCTGTTCAGTGGTGGACCCCCACCAGGACAGCCCCTCGGCACATCGGGGCCTGGGGGTCTGAGGGCGGGTTCCACGGGCCACAGAAGGCTGCGGCAACAGTCAAGACCCGCCCACACCAACCTCACTGCCTTCTGCTCCCCCAGCCCTCGTGGGCCTGGAGGGGTTCACACGGGCTGGGAGGGGGGGGCAGCGAGGCACGGCTAAAGAGCACATCGTTGGCTCTGTGTCAGCGAATATATATATAGGTGCTGATGACAGGTTTCCCCTTCTGGGACCTGATCATGAAGACGGGGAGGTCGCTGAAGGAGTGCTTCTGTCGTCCGCGCACCCCCACCGCAGTGCTGGCCAGGACGTGTCCACTTCCAGGAACATCCTCTGCGCTCTGCCTGCTAATCCCCCCTCAGCTCTCCTGGCCCTGACGCCTCGGAATCGCAGTGGGCACCGGTCCAGGCTGGCTTTTCTCACTCACCTGGAAGAGGTTTCTTTTCTCCCAGTGCTGAAGATGGGACCCAGAGGTCTCCTGCACACCAGGCGGGTTCTGGACCACTAAGTTAAATCCTCCACCCAGGAGTACATTTGTTACTGCTGAATCACGCTCCGTGTGTGAATGTCAGGATTCCACCTCTGTTCTCTTGAGTAGGAGAGTGGATAATCCAAGTCTTCTGCTTTTAAATATACACTTTGTTGTTGTTGTCATTCCCGGGGCTTAAATTCAGGGTCTGGACACTCTCCCTGAGCTCTTGTGCTCAAAGGCTAGCACTCTACCACTTTGAACCACAGTGCCACTTCCAGTTTTCTACTGGTTAATTGGAGATAGGAGTCTCGTGGACTTTACTACCTGGCCTGGTGTTGAACCACAATCCTCAGATCTTAGCCTCCTGAGTAGCTAGGATTATAGGCATGGACCATTGGCACCCGGGTAAATGTAAACTTTATAATCTGCCTAATAACCACAAAATAATTTTCCGGGATTTTGATTAGGATTGCATTCAATCTATACATCAAATTAGTAGTAATGAGGTCTCTCTCTTTTTTAACAATACTGAGGTGAGAACTCAGCTGCGTGCTTGCGACTCGGGCATTCCAGGCATTGAGACGCGTCTCCAGCCTTTGCTGCCCTTGGCATGGGCCAGCTGGAACCCCCCTCCTGGTCGCTCCTGCCGCTGCTGCGGGAGAGCCCCCCATGTGGAGGCACCAGCCCATGTACTGGAATGTCTCTCCATTTCTTCCACGTCTTTTGCAAATGTTTCAATTTTCCTGTAGTCTTCTGCATTTTCATTTTCAGAGTTAGACCTCTGTATTTGTTTGGGGGCTAACGTAAATGGTATTGTGCTTTTCATGTCAGCTGTGATCGCTGTAATTTGGGAATCCCAATTAACTTTGGCACATTCTTGTATCCTTCGACCTTTAATTGCTTATTAACTTTAAGGGGCTTTGTGTTTTTTTGTTGCTGATTCTTCCAGATTTTCTCCATAGATAATTGTTCATCTGCGAACGGTGATGATTTTATTTCTTCACTCCAAGTCTGTGTGATGCTTTTTTCTCTCTTGCCTTAATGCACTAGGCAGGATTTCAAAAGGTTATGGAAGTGGGGAGAGGTGACCTTCCTAGCTATATTCCTGACCTTAGGGGCAGTGTGTCCTTACTCACGTGCTTGCCGCAGGCACAGTGCTTTTGTAGATGTTCTTTGTGCAGCTGAGGGGGTTCTCCTCCATCCCCACTTTGCCGGGGCTTTTCTCATAGGTGGAAGTTGTATTTTGGCACGTGCATTTTCTGCATTTGTTGATAGAATTTTTTTTTTATCTTGAGGCTGTCTGGGTTACATTGTACATTATTGGACTTGTTTACTAGTTTTTTTATTGGAATTTAATTTTGTTAGATTCCATTTGCTCATTTTTGGTAAGATTTCATTTTGTTTATATTAATTTTGTGGAGGATTTTTGTATCTGTGGGATATATTGATACTCAGTTTTCTTTTTTGTAGTGTCATTGGCAGGTATTGTGTTAGGGTAATACTGACCTTTTAGAATAGATTGAGACTTTTTATAGCTTCTGTTTTCTGGAAGTGATATACAGAATGAATATCATTTCCTCATTAACTGCTAAAATTAGTAGTATTGACTTTTACATATTTCTTTTCTAATATATGCATTTAATGCAAAAAATCCCTCTTAGCATTATTTTGCCTCATCTCAAAAATTTAGGTATTTTTTTTCATTTAGTCCATGATCTGTGTACGTGTGTGTGTGTGTATGAGAGAGAGAGACAGACAGACAGATATGTGGTCCTAGGGCTTGAGCTCATGACCTGGGGCTATCACTAAGCTTTTTTGCTCCAAGCTAGTGTTTTACCACTTGCGCCACAGCTCCACTTGTGACTTTTTTGGTACTTAATTGGAGATAAGAGTCTCATGGACTCTTCTACTTGGGCTGGCTTCAAACCATGATCCTCAGATCTCAACATCCTGAGCAGCTAGTGTTACAGGCATGAGCCACCAGTGCCCAGTACTCCATGGTATTTTTACGTGTGCTGAGCGCAGAGACTTCTGCAGGTCGATGGCAGCAGTGGTCGGGTGAGGTGCAGCTGGCTCCCGCTGCATTTTGTATTACAGACGATGCGTGAGTTGGATCGACAGCTTCCAGCCGAGATTGTTTCTGAGCCTGTCTCAGGGTTTGTAGCTGTTGAGGTAGCCTCTGCACTGAGGTAGGTTGTGGACCATCTGGAGAGATCATGACCCCCTGTCTACTGGAAGTGACACACCTGTCTATGACTGGCACTGTCCTTCCAGAAAACAGAAATGGCTCATATTGTAACTAAACTCTGCTGTTCATCTTCTTCAGATACAAAGGTTATCTATCGCCTGTTGAAAAAAGAAAGTTCAAACATCCTTTTCTTTCTGTAGTGCTCCTTATTTGTCTTTCTGGACCTTTCTTATAAAAAAACAGTATCATAAAGTTTTAATGTGAAGAGAATCATGACGTGCTTTAGATAACGAGGAGCATTGACGTGAAGCTTACGTGGTTCGTTGCACACTTTGTGTAATTAAGATTGAGTAGAAGGTGCACAGACTCTGGCAAAGCCACAGGGCTTGCTTCTCTACCATCTTTGAATTGCATCCCAGACGCGCGTATCAGCAGCTTGGCCCGCCTTGGGAGGCCTCTGACTCCGTGCAGCTGTCCTCGTCTGGCATTTTAGTCAGACTTGGTTGCTGCAACTAAATGCCAGACGGAAAGAGCATAAAGGAGAAGGTCTGGGTCACCATGTCACAGGGTTTGGTCCGTGGTTGTGTGACCTGTACATGGGGGGGGGGGGCGCTGCTCGTGACAGGAAAGCGTGTTCCCTCCCAGTGAAAGGAAGCAGACAAAAAGGATGGCAAGGCCAGAAACAGTTCCCGAGTGGCCCCACGTTTCCCCCAGCGAGGCCCCACCTCCTAGCGTCCCCACGGCCCTCCAGAACAATACCCCCGCCCCAGCGTGGGGGCCCATGCCTGCCACCCATGGGCCTGTGGGGGCCGACCCACAGGCGCCCTGACACCTAGTCCATCTCCTCTCAGCAGACCAGACTCCAGCCAGCCAGGAGCGGCCTGCCCACACAAACACCACCTTCCCCTGAGAGATCGCAGCCATGTTTGGAGACTGGGTAGCGTTGGTTGCTTAAGCATCTTCCTTCTTGACACTGCCGGGTGGCCTGGGTAATGAATGGAGCTTCCTCTCCACTGGAAGGCTCAGCATCTGAGCACAGACTCTGTCCCCGCCCACCAATGTCTTCAACCGGAAGTCACTTCCCTCTGCCGCTGTCCCTCACTGGTGTCCCGGGGTCACATCAGTGCCTCCTCTGGAGAGCCCAGCCTGGCAGCCCTCTCCTTGAGAGTGGGGCTCCTGCGCAGCTGCGGGTTCCCTGTGGGACAATGCTGGTCTGGACCATTGTGTCGTGCGCGATGCCTCCCCATGATTGCAGACAGCTGAGGCAGCGGCTCTGGCGGCCGCCCATCTCGATAATTATCTGGGCAAAGTGGGTACAGCTTTGCGGAGAAACAGAGGCATTTACTGCTGCCACCAAAGAGCACTGGGTGGTTCTGTCCTCACGCGCACTGCAGCACCTGCACGCGCCTCCTTCCCTACGCGCCTCCTTCCCTGCGCACCTCCTTCCCTGCGCACCTCCTTCCCTGGGCCCACCAAGGAAGCATGCCCTGCCCGCAAGCAGACTAACTCCTCCGTCTGCCTTCCAGGCTCCATGGTCCCCTTCTCCATGCGCATCCTGCACGCCGAGCTGCAGCAGTATCTGGGCAATCCACAGGAGGCCCTGGACAGACTCCACAGGGTCAAGACGGTCTGCAGCAAGGTAACCGTGCCGGCCGCGGTCCCCTTCCCATGAGCGCACCCGCCATGTGTGCTCCGTGTCCAAATGCCACGTGTTCTCTGTCCTAAGTCCACTACACAACATGTGTTTTCTGTGTCCTCTGTACACACCACGTGCTCTCTGTGTCTCCTTAGTACACACCATATGCTGTCTTCAGTACACACGACATGCTCTGCATCCTCAGTACATGCCATGTGCACTGTGCGTCTTCAGTACACATCACGTGCTCTCTGTGTCCTCAGTACTCTCCACGTGCTCTGTGTGTCCTCTACTCTCTACATGCTGTGTGTCCTCAGTACACGCCATGTGCTCTCCGCGTCCTCAGTACACACCACGTGCTCTCCGCGTCCTCAGTACACACCACGTGCTCTCCGCGTCCTCAGTACACACCACGTGCTGTCTCCTCAGTACACACCACGTGCTCTCCGCGTCCTCAGTACACACCACGTGCTCTCCGCGTCCTCAGTGCACACCACGTGCTCTCCGCGTCCTCAGTACACACCACGTGCTCTCCGCGTCCTCAGTGCACACCACGTGCTCTCCGCGTCCTCAGTGCACACCACGTGCTCTCCGCGTCCTCAGTACACACCACGTGCTCTCCGCGTCCTCAGTACACACCACGTGCTCTCCGCGTCCTCAGTACACACTACGTGCTCTCCGCGTCCTCAGTACATGCCACCTGTTCTCCAGCCCGTGTCCAGCTGCATGTCTCCCCTCCATATAGTGTGGCCATGGTATTCATGGTTCTTGCTGAAGTCATTCTCAGGGCGGAGGGTGGTGGCCGCAAGGCCTGAGTCCTGATTCCCTCTCCTTAGAAGGCTTGGTAGGTGGGGACCACAGGCATTTCCTCGTGTGCAAATCATTCAGATTAGCACGTGCCCAGCTGCCACCTGAAAGTCCTGCAGCCCAGCCTCTCCTGTGTCCACCTGCCTTGAGAGGCACCTGTCCCACGCCAAGCAGATGCCGTAGCAGCGTCAGACACGTGTCACGACGCTGGCTGAGGATGGCCATCCCTGGTCCCTGGATGCCAGAGGCCCGGGAGGCCCACAGTGCCTGCGTTTCCCGCAGTGGCGTCACAGTGAAGGAGGCGCCACACAGCACCGCATGCACCAACTGTGGACTCCATGGCCGGGGGGAGGGGGGCCGTGTAGCCGGGAAGCACGTGGTAGCCCAGAGAAGAGGAGGCCCCTGATAGAATGAACGCTCCCACCGCAGGCACCAGAGCTCACAGCCTGTCATCCTAGCTACTCAGGAAGGTGAATGTGAGGATCACTGTTCTAAGCCAGCCTAGGCAGGAAAAGCTGTGAGACTCTTAACCTCCCAGTAACCAGAGCCCTGGAAGTGGAGCTTTAGCAAAAAAGGTCAGGGACAGCACTCAAGCCCCAGTATGTACACGGACACACACGTACACACATATACACACACACACACGTACGTGCGCATGCCTAGTCCCAGCGTAACTTGTTCTCTCAGTTTGATCTGAATGGAAAGAGTGTTATTTAAGCTATGAAGGCCTCTGAGGCTACTGATGAAGGGGCAGTTGTTTTCAGGGCACCCTGGAGCCAAGCAGGAACATCTGCAACACCCCCCTCCCCCCCGCCAGCTTCTCCATGCTGAGTGATAGAGCTTCCTGCCCCCCTGGGCTGCTGAAGGCTGACTCTGGGACCTGGGACCTGGGACAGTGCTGCAACATGGAGTGTTCAGTAATTCTCCAAGTGCCTTGGTACAGGCCAGGAAACCTCCCTGAGGAAACCTCAGGGGTGGCAGTGGACATGGTCAGACCTGGGCTTCCCAGAGCCTCAGGCCCAGGGCAGACCTGACCTACTCTAGTCTGGAATGAGGAGGAACGAGTGAGCCCTCAGGTCCTTGACTTGGTGGCAGCCTCCAGCAATGCCCGTGAATACACCTCATCCCACCCCAGCCCCTAGTAGCCACAACCTGTGAGCCCCTTCACCTTCTGCCACAGCCCAAGGCAGAGATGCCTCGCTAGCGCAGCTGCTCCCCGGCCACTGCGTAGAACTCAGAGCAAGGACTCGGTTCTTGAAGCATGAATAGGTTACAAATTGCCTTTTTAAGTATTGTGACAAACGCAGCTGGATAAATATGGAACCGGACAGCTGGGTAGTCATGGAAGTCATGCATTTCCTCACTGAGCACAGCCAGCTGGCCTTGGTTTGTTCCCTCCCTGGGTGGGTGGACAGTGGTGACCGTATTGTGGAAGTGGAGTCTGTCCATCCCAGAAGCTGTCCAGGTTGTGCCAGGGCTGGGGACTGAGACGGCCCCTCCTCCCGCGACTGCCCAATGTGGAACCCACTCTGCAGCTCCCTGCCGGCCCAGCCCCTCCCCTGCGTGCAGGCAGCCTTTTCCTGCTCCTTCTGAGACAAGGAGGAACATACAAACTACATGGGAAGTTCAACCTCCAAAGGGCATTGCCCTGCTCTTCCTCGTGGGAGGACTTACATAAAAGTGCAACATCACTTGGGCTCTTCTGAGTGGAAGTAACCAGTTGCCATAGAACAGATGGTTCCAGAACTCAGACTTAACAGTGACTATTTTTCTCTTAAAAATAGTCTCTAGCGGGGTATAGTTTTGGTTTTGTTATTGTATTTTTCTTCGGGGGGGTGTGCACACCAGTCCTGGAGCTTGAACTGGGTCTGGGTGCTGTCCTGAAGCATTTGTGCATGAGGCTAGCACTCCACCACTTGAGCCACAGTGCCACCTCCATCTGTTTTGGTTCATTTGGTTTGGGGTTTTTTGGTTTTTTGTTGTCACATAAATCAGGTAAAGAGTACACTTTTTCTTAGGCAGTGTCACCCCTTCCCTTACTCCCAGTTTTTCTCTCCCAGCACCCCACAAGTTGTATGGTTCATTTTCAACATAGTGTCCATTGCTACCTCCATCCTTTCTCACAGATTGCCCTGCTCCAGCTGGCTGTGAACCACAATTCTCAGGTCTCAGCCTCATGAGTAGCTAGGACCTACCAGTGCCCATCCTAATAGTTTGGCTTTGTTTCTGAATAACCTGTGTAAATTGTACATATGAAGGGGTTCGGAATACTAAAGCACTGTGTACAGCCTGTCCTGACCAGATAATAGCCTCGTCCCTTCTCTGATAATCACTGTTGTACCTTCAGATCTGCTGTGGCTAACACCCACATAGCAAAGGGAACAGGCAGTGCTGTCTCCACCTGAATAACGCTCCTTCACATGAGGTTCAGCTGCAAATCCACCATGCGCTCACTGTCCCATGCAGTCACCGTGTCCCGTGTGCTCACTTGTCCCTGTCCCTACTCGTGATTGACGGGCCACTCTGATTCACTTGGTGCCCGTCCTCCAAGTCGACCTGTCCGTGGCTTCTAGAAGAGCCCCGCCTGCACCCCCCACACCAGCTGTGATGTCCTTCGCCTGGTGTCGCTGCTGTCTCCTCGCTGGCAGGGCTGCTCAGGGGAAACGTGGCTGCAGACAGTAGCGCGAGGCGCGCCCTTTCTGTGTCCTGGCCTCAGTGCGGCAGCCAGGCACACGGGCCCCGGCTCCGTGCAGACCGTCCCTGCTGTCTGCGGGGACCTTTGGGGGCGCTCCCTCCCTGGGCTCCCTCTCCACCTAAGGCATGGCGCCAGCACCTGCAGCAGAGGCGCTCGTCTGGCCACGGGACGCAGGCGTGTCTGACCAAGGCCCATCGCCCAGGCTCGGCGCACACTGGCAAGGCCTGCAGAGCCCTAGCGGGCCCAGGGCTGTTAGAGCCAGTGCGGCCTCACAGGCACCCCTACCTCAGGAGGAAAAATCACATCCTCTCCCCAAGGTCTGTCACCCCTCACGTCCCCAGGGCCCTTACCTCTTGTGGGCAGACATGCAGGCCATCTCCCAAACAGGCAGAAGCACAGTGAGGGTCACATTCACCTGAGCCATGATGTCCTTCTTCATTTCCTTTCCTTGTTGGTCACAGAACTTGAACTCAGAGCCTGGGTGCTATTCCTGAGCTTTTTTTGCTCAAGGCCAGTGCTCTGCCACTTTAAGCCACAGGGCCACTTCCAGTTTTCTGGTTGATTTAGAAATAAGAATTTGGGGGCTGGGGATATAGCCTAGTGGCAAGAGTGCCTGCTTCGGATACACGAGGCCCTAGGTTCGATTCCCCAGCACCACATATGCAGAAAACGGCCAGAAGTGGCGCTGTGGCTCAAGTGGCAGAGTGCTAGCCTTGAGCGGGAAGAAGCCAGGGACAGTGCTCAGACCCTGAGTCCAAGGCCCAGGACTGGCCAAAAAAAAAAAAAGAAAGAATTTCACCGACTTTCTTATCCAGCTTGGATTTGAAACTCAGTCCTCAGATTTGACTCCTAAGTAGCTAGAATTACAGGTGTGAGGCACCAGCCCCCGGCTATCCCTTTTTAAGTTGGTGGATCTAAAAGAAAGGCCAATCTTCCTCTCATATCAAATATAGTGGAAATTGTAAGGTTAGACAGGAAACCCACCACATGGTTCAGGCAGAAAGGAGTTTATTGGGGGGAAAGCAAACTGCCAGCCCACACAAGATGGAGGTATGGGGAGACAGAGGGGAAGGAAGAAGAAAGAGAGAGAAAAGGAAAGAGAGCATGGCCTGTGTTGAGCCGATTATATAGGAAAAGGCAGGAGGTATGGCCAGGTGGATTGGATGTGAGCTTAGAGAAGGAGGTAACGGCCTCCAGGTGTGCCAGTTACCTAGGTAACTCAGGTACTGGGCGCAGACTTAAAACAGGTGAGGGCCATCTGCTTGGAGCCCTCCCGGGGGTGGACCTTACATTCCTGCCTTTTAATAATTATAAAAAAGGACATAGACTGTCTACTTCCTGCTGGCAAGGGGCATCGACATTAGGGGTAAAAGGTGGAGATGCGGCCCCTCCAGGAGAAGGCAAGCAGCAGCTGTCCCTTGGTGGTAGATGCCAGACCTTGAATGAAGCCTGGAAGAAGTCTCATGAGGCGGGGGATGTAACTTATTAAGAATTGACCACAGGGCTGGAGATATAGCCTAGTGGCAAGAGTGCCTGCCTCGGATACACAAGGCCCTGGGTTCGATTCCCCAGCACCACATATACAGAAAACGGCCAGAAGCGGCGCTGTGACTCAAGTGGCAGAGTGCTGGCCTTGAGCGGGAAGAAGCCAGGGACAATGCTCAGGCCCTGAGTCCAAGGCCCAGGACTGGCCAAAAAAAAAGAATTGACCACAAATACTTGAGTTATTTCTCCAAAACTGCCCACTTTTTCCTTTGTCTTGTGGAGTAGATCAAACCCAGAATGGCTAGCCTTTGAGAGGGAACCTAGAGGGGTCCCTGGAACCCAGCCCACGTCACACTCTCTAGGGAACAAGCCAAAAGGTTGGGCCATTGAGACTGATTTTCTAGTGTAGGAGGCATTTTGACTTTATAGAATAGTCTGGTGAGGACATAGGAGTCCAGTGAGGCAGACAGAGGACCTGTAGACGGAGGTCACTCACCACGCGTAGAAAGGAGATGGTGTGTGTGGTGGATGCGTAGCCAGCAATGGCAAAGGCGAGAAGTCCGTGGTGAGGTTCCTCTGGTTTTCAGCAGTTTGACTCGAGGATGGCTGGTCAAGGAGGTGGATTAACCCTCAGAAAGAGCAGAGGGAGGAGGGGACTCAGCAACTCCTGACCCTGTCCCCTCCGGAGTCATGGCACCAGATGTAAGGTTTGCCCAGAAAGGAAACCCGCCACATGGTTCAGGCAAAGAAGAACTTATTGTGGGGGAAGCAAGCCCCCAGCCCAGACAAGATGGAGGTGTTGAGAGACAGAGAGGAAGAAAGGGGAAGAGCAAGGAAAGGAAAGAGGGAGGGAAGGGAGGAAGAATGAGAGCAAGGACTTGTGTTGAGCCTGATTACATAGGAAAAAGTGGGAGGTGTGGCCAGGTGGATTGGATATGACCTCAGAAAAGGGGGAGGTAACTGCCTCCAGGTGTGCCAGTTACCTAGGTAACGCAGGTACTGGGTGCAGACTTAAACAGGTGGGGGGGGGCATCTGCATGGAGCCCTCCTGGGGTGGACCTTAGAGAAATATCCCTGATCGCCCTGTTTACCTGGGACCAGGCAGTGTCATTCTGCCACCCCAACATAAAGTGCATCTCCAGCTTCCGTGTGTCCTAGGTAGCTGGGCCCGCACTTGATGTCTGCTCTGGGGGGTCTAGCTTACTTGGACTCTGGTCCTTGCATTCAAGCAGGAAGGCATGGGGACCCTGTAACCATACCACAGTCACACACTGAGCAAGTGCAGGCTTCTCTTGTAATGTCAGTATTTCCTAAGTACTTCAGCTCTGGGTTAGGCTTCTGGTCTCTGTCACTCTTCTCGGTAGAAGCAGCTGTTTGTAAATCAGTATGCTCTTCTTTATAATGCAGACAGCTGTCTCTGGAGACAGCAATAAAGCCACTCACTGTGACCAAGTGTTGGTAAGTCACTCAAGGATGCACTTGTGAATCAGACAGGACCTACTAATTGACATCATTTGGTAGTGTGCCTCGGAAATGGAAAATAGCTGGGCACTGGTGGCTCACACTTGTAATCCTAGCTACTCAGGGGGCTGGGATCTGAGGAATGAGGTTGGTTCAAAGCCACCCAGCACAGGAAAGTCTGTCTGTGAGACTATCTTACCTTCAATTAACCACCAAAAAGCCAGAAGTGGAGCTGTGGCTCAAATGATTGAGCATGAGCCTTTAGTGAAAAAGCTCAGGAACGACACACCCAGGCCCTGAGTTTAGGCCCTAAGACTTGCACAAAAAAGAAAAGAAGAGGAAAGAGCCAGGCTCTGTGGTTCAAATGGTAGAGCACCAGCCTCATTGAGCAAAAAGAAAAGCTCAGGGATAGCGCCCAGGCCCCTGAGTTCAAGCCCTAGGCCCAGAAAAGAGGGGGGAGGTGGGGGGAGAGGAAAGGAGGAAAGAGAAGGCAGGAAATAAAGAAAAAGAGAGCCCCAGCCCCTGAGGTTCTGAACCCCCCTGCCCCCCATCTGCCAGGAGCTCGGGGCGCTGTCCCTCCTCGTGGTGCTGAAGCGCCTTTCCAGCACCGGCCTCTAGAGGGCCTCAGAGAGGACGGTTTGCAGGGAGGCCGCCAAGCGCACCAGCGCTGCCTCCCGGCCCTGGGGCCCGTTCCTTCCTTCCCGTCCCCTGCTCCCTTCCCCTTTCCTCTGGACTCCTCCTGTGGCCAAAGGAAGTGATTGGGGACACCGTGACTTTCTTCCCTGCCTGTTTCTGGCTTGTTTGCTTATCAAAAGACAGACGGACTGGACAGCGTCACTTGGCTTGGCTTGTAGGCTAGGCTCAACAAACAACAAAGCCATGCACAGTGACAGGCGCTGCACAGAACTTATTGGTACGTTAGAAATGACTATCAAAAAATAAAAAGACGACCACCCCTCATCGTGCCCGCGTAAGAGGGCATTTCCACAGGAGCTGTCTGTGATCACCCTCCCGAGTGCCACGCCGGATGCTTTCCTGACGACAAAAACGGGAAATGCTTCCTGACATCACCAACCCACACGCCCCCCTCCACCACAGAGCAGGCCGTCCCTCCCCCTCCCCCTCCACCACAGAGCAGGCCGTCCATCCCCCTCCACCACAGAGCAGGCCGTCCCTCCCCCCCCCACCACAGAGCAGGCTGTCCATCCCCCTCCCCCTCCACCACAGAGCAGGCTGTCCATCCCCCTCCCCCTCCACCACAGAGCAGGCCGTCCATCCCCCTCCACCACAGAGCAGGCCGCCCATTCACTGTGCCCCCCTCCACCACAGAGCAGGCCATCCCTCCCCCTCCACCACAGAGCAGGCCGTCCCTCCACCTCCACCACAGAGCAGGCCGTCCATTCACTGTGCCCCCCTCCACCACAGAGCAGGCTGTCCATCCCCCTCCACCACAGAGCAGGCCGTCCCTCCCCCTCCACCACAGAGCAGGCCGTCCATCCCCCTCCCCCTCCACCACAGAGCAGGCTGTCCATCCCCCTCCACCACAGAGCAGGCCGTCCCTCCCCCTCCCCCTCACAGAAGCTCACAGACATGTGTGAGCGCTCCGTAGCAGTCATTTCACCTGGAGAAGCTTCCTGTGTCTAGAATGTGTTATGACATGGAAGCAGAGCCAGCTGCATTCTTACGGTGTGTTCTTGTTGGACTGACTGCAGATCTTGGCCAACTTGGAGCAAGGCTTAGCTGAAGACGGGGGCCTGAGCAGCGTCCCACAGGAGAGCAGACAAGGTGAGTGGCCTCGTCGGGCAGGCCCCGCTCCGCAGCGTCCATCTTCCTCCCTTCCCCCTTCAACCAGGGCGTTGGCACTGGGCTGGGCTGCGGGGGGCCCTCAGCCCCTCGCATGGGAAGGACATGCCCTTCCCCGGTGACCTCAGGCCTGGGGAGGCTCTGCCTGTGGACGGGGGCCCTGCCCAGCCATGGGGACTTGGGACCCGTGGCAGGAGGGGAGTGCGTGGGGCACGGGTGGAGGGCCCCTGGTGGCCAAGTGTGCCGGTCTGTCATGGATCACAGTCACCCCGGGACTCAAGGGTGGGTCGCACCAGCCATCTGCATCTTGAGGAGACTGGGAAAGTACCTAAGACCTGAGTAACGGATGCAGAGCCGGGGCTTGTGCCCCGCCCACGAGTGCCGTCCTGCTGCATCCCAACGGCAGAGGGCACCACAGGACAAGAGCGGCGTGCGGCCTCAGCTCCCTCCCAGACCCCCCCGCTTCACCTGCCGTCCGCAGGAGTCAGGGACCGGTTCCAGCACCCGAAACTCAGCACCTTGCCCTCAGCCTGGGCAGACGCCCCAGCCCTCCTTCCTGGCACCACCCACACACACTGCTCCTGTCCCCCTCACTACACTCCCCAAACACTAGGGACATGCTGCTGTCTCGGGAGGGCTGTCCCTCAGACTCAGCTGAGAGAGGACACACAGGTGGGCGGACCATGGCCGTGACCATGAGCAAGGCCCACCACACGGGCCCCCGTGACTCCAGCCACATGTACGGCCAAGGTGGAGGAGGCGCATGGCAGGGTGGAGCGTGTTTCTGTGTGTGCACGCCGCGGTGTGTATGACCTCCAGCGACACAGAGTCCTGAAAACAGTCTGGAGGAGACTCCACCCTTCGTCCGTGTTTGCCTCCCATTGGGCTCCCAAGGCCACAACAAACAGGCTCCTAGGGAGAGCCTGGGCTACAGACCCCCAGCCCGCCCATGTCATACAGCCCCCCATCCTGCCCATGCCGTGCACCCCCAGCCCGCCCATGCCGTACACCCCCAGCCCGCCCCTGAGCCCGCCCATGTCATACAAAGAAAACAGACCTCTCTGGATCTCTTCTTCATACAAATCCTGGGAGAGGGAGAGAAATGAAGCGCATGCATGTGAAGTACTGAAGGGCAGAGCAGCTAGGTTAAAGAATAAGCTATTCAGAAGCTGAGGTCTGCCCAGACAGAAACATCTGTGAGACTCTTACCTCCAGTTCACTAACAAAAAGCCAGAAATGGAGGTGAGGCTCGGGTGATACAGTACTAGCTTTGACCAGAAAAACGGTCAGGGACAGCACCTGGGCCCTGGGTTCAAACCCCAGGACTGGCACCAAAAATAAAAACGAGTGTGGTTTCCAGGGGACCACGGTGCTGACAGCAGCAGTTCTCAGAAGAGCTCTGCTGTCTTAGGGCTGTGCAGGGCTTGGTCCCCAAGGGCTGACAGGAGGGGGCTGCCCACCCTCCACCTCGCCAGCCTCCAGCAGTGTCTCTGTGTCACGAGTGAGGATCCCCTGGGGTGAGGGGTCAGCCCGGTTGTCCCAGCAGCGATGGGCCCTGTCGGCTCCACGTCAGCGGGAGAGCTGGTGCAAGGGCAGGCAGCGAGCAGCCCCTCGGTGGGAGCCTGAGCCGGCACCGGCTGAGAGGCCCAGGGCTGCAGGGGCGTGGCTGGCCTGCCCACAGCTCTTAACCTTTCTTGTAGGCCTGGGGTTCCTGAGCCGATTAAAGACTTGGGTGGCCCCTGCCCGTCATCCTAGCCACTCTGAGGATCGAGATTTACACGCAGCCCTGGCAGGAAAGCCCACAAGATTCTCATCTCCAGCAAACCGCCAGAAAGCTGGACGTGGAGCTGTGGCTCCAGTGCCAGAGCACGAGCCTTGAGCTGAGAAAGTTGCACAGGTGACCAAAAGAAAGAAAGAAAACAAAGAAGTTGGCCACTTGCCCCAGATGACGGGGTAACGCGGAGGCAGCAGGCACCCCGGCACCAGCCGGGGCCAGGGGGCCGGGAAGGCCTGGCGGCTGCCTCCCCCACCAGCTCCCGCAGGTGTCCAGACACCCGGAGCAGGACGCCTTCCCAGAGGTCTAAGCTGTGAGCAGACGCACATTGTTTGTGCCAGACTTGTTTGCTTTGTTTGTTTGGCCAGTCCTGGGCCTTGAACTCAGGGCCTGAGCACTGTCCCTGGCTGCTTTTTGCTCAAGGCTAGCACTCTGCCACTTGAGCCACAGCGCCCCTTCCGGCTGTTTTCTATATATGTGGTGCTGGGGAATCGAACCCAGGGCTTCATGTATACAAGGCGAGCTCTCTTGCCACTAGGCCACATTCCCAGCCCTGCTTTGTTTTTTGTTATGACAGTCCTGAGGCTTGAACTCAGGGCCTGGGCTCTGTCCCTGAGCCTCTCTGTGCTCAAGGCTTGTGCTCTACCACTTTGAGCCACAGCTCCACTTCCAGTTTTCTGGTGGTTGGTTGTAGGTAAGAGTCTCAACGCCCTTTCCTGCCTGGGCTGGCTTTGAACCATGAGCCTCAGATCTCAGCCCCTGGCGCCAGGCTAGCTCCCTTCCTCGGGTCACGGTTGGAGGATGTGACCCCCTGTCTGAGGCACGGCCCTTCTTGCCCTGACTGTGTTCTCCGCGTAGCGCCCCCTGTCCTAAGGCACTGCTCTCTCTCTCCGGGAGGCACGGCAGATGAGGCGCTCCAGGCGAACCCCACTGCCTCGCTAGCCGGCTCATTCTCGTGCTCACAAAGCGCTTTCTCCGCAGCGTCCATCCAGCTGTGGCGGTCCCGCCTGGGCCGCGTGCTGTACTCCATGGCCAACTGCCTGCTCCTGATGAAGGTAGGTGCGGTCAGGGCGCCTCGCCGAAGCCACGCGGTGGGCAGCGAGGAGCGGCCCACCCAAGGGCAGGGCTGCCCTCCGCCGAGGAAGCTGCCAGCGGGGGCCTACGTGATGGGACTGAGGGGGCGCTTCCCTCCTGACGCTCCCGGGAGCCGTCTGGGAACGGCGTCCTCTTCTCCCTGTGGTGAGGGTGGGCTGCTGTCACGTCGCTTTGGTTTGTGGTGCCAATGGCAGCGGGAGCCAGGCCTCCCCCGGGGCCAGCGTCCAGCAGGGAGCCGAGCTGTCAGTCACCGTTCCGGCTCCTGCAGTTGCTGCCAGCCTCTGCCTGCCTGGCCGCTGCCAGCTGCAGACACCGACGCCGCCACGGGGACCTGCCAGTGGCAGACGACTCACGGCAGTGCCAGCAACGCTGTCCGCACGGCTCGGAGACGGACCCCGCGCCCCCCCCCCCCACGCACGCCAGGCCACCCTCGAGCTGCCGTGCGCGCAGCCCAGCGGACCACCGCCGGCTCACCGCCAGGCCGGCCCCGCCCCGGCACCCCTGGGGGAGGTGGAGAGGTGGGGCAGATGGGAGGAAGTGGTTTTTTTCTGAAATCCCCCGACTCTGCCATTTGCGCTGCTTGTTGCTAGCATTCCGTCCCCGTGACAGAGGGGAGGAACGGCTTTCTCCCTCCCCACCTCGGTGGCCGTCCCCGAGGGCCAGGGCCAGGCCGGCTTTGTTCCGGCTCAGTCCCCTGCCCGGGCCGCCGCCACCCGCCCTCCCATACTTGAACGTTATCCACGGGAAAGGCACGCGTGGGCCCCAGCCCTGCGCTTCTGCACGGCGCTGAGGCGCGGCCCTGGGAGCCCCACCACCCCCTCCCCCCGCCCCCCCCCTCCTGGGGGGCGTCTCAGGGCGCCTGCCCTCGGTGTCCCCACCACCATGGCTTCTTCCCAGGGAGAGCAGGGAGCCGGCCGCAGAGCCCGCCGCCCCCGTCCCGCGAGGTGGCAGACAGGCTGTGACCTAGCGGAAACGAGGCCCGAGCCGGGGCGCGCTGGGCCCTGCCGGCCCCGGCCCGGTCCCGGGTCCTGCTGCTCCCCCCAGCTCCTCTCGGCCCCTGCTCCTTCCTGCCGCTTGCCGCCGGTGCAGCTCTGTAACGCAGCCCCCCACCTCGGCCTGCTTGGTCTAGTTCACTTGTCCCCCGTCCTCCCTCAAATGTCCCGGCTAGCAAACCGGACAGCAGCCCAGACTGGAGGTGGGCAGCGCCAAAGAACACAGGCGTGGGAGGTCAGGGGTCACGGTGACTAAGGAGAAAGGCCGGCTGCTGCCCCCAAGACGACACGGTGGACGCCGTTACTCTGCGGGGGGGCCCGGCTTTGAGGGGCTGACCGCCGCCATGACACGGGCCGCGTCCCGTCCGAGAGGCAGCTGGCGCGCCGGAGGACTTTGCTTAGCACCCGCTGGAAGCTTCCCGCCTGCCCGGCCAGGAGCCGGGCACAGATGGGCCCAGGCGGAGCTCAGCCCGCCGGAAAGATGCCGGGCGCGGGCACACGCGTGCTCCCGGCCGTGCAAGAGGCCTGCGTCCGGGAGGATGCGAGGCCAGGCCCTCTCAACAACAGCCAGCGCAGAGAGGGCGGGGGGGGGGGGGGGGGCCCCCACGTGTCAGACCAGCCACCCCCGCCGTGCACAGCCAGGCGGCGGAACCCCCGTGCCCCGTGTGATCCCGGCTGCGCGGGGCTTAGAGCCGCCCGGCCAGAACGCCGGCGCCCGCCCCCCCGGAGGCCGCGTCCTGCCGCAGGGGATGGGAGCTGGCAGGAAAAGGCTGGGGAGCGGGGGTGGGGGGGCGGGGGCGCAGGGGGCGAGGACGCCCTCCTGTCCCCCGCACGGCCTCGCTCACGGTGCTCTCGGTTCCGGCCCCTCAGGACTACGTGCTGGCCGTGGACGCCTACCGGGCGGGTCATCACCTACCACCCCGAGCAGGAGCCGCAGCTGCTGAGCGGCGTGGGGCCGCATCCTCCTCCAGGTACCCGGGCGGGGGGGGCGGGGGGGCCGGGGCGAGCTGGGGGGGGGGGGCCGCATCCTCCTCCAGGTACCAGGCTGGGGGGCGGGAGCGAGCGGGCGGGGGGGGGCCCGCGTCCTCCTCCAGGTACCAGGCTGGGGGGCGGGGCGAGCAGGGGGCGGGGCCGCGTCCTCCTCCCAGGTACCAGGCTGGGGGGCGGGGCGAGCGGCGGGGGGGGGGGGGGCCGCATCCTCCTCCAGGTACCAGGCTGGGGGGCGGGCGAGCAGGGGGCGGGGGGCCGCGTCCTCCTCCAGGTACCAGGCTGGGGGGCGGGGCGAGCTGGGGGGCGGGGGGCCGCATCCCTCCTCCAGGTACCGGGCGGGGGGGGCGGGGCGAGCTGGGGGGGGGCCGCATCCTCCTCCAGGTACCGGGCGGGGGGGGCGGGGCGAGCGGGCGGGGGCCGCATCCCTCCTCCAGGTACCGGGCGGGGGGCGGGGGCGAGCTGGGGGGCGGGGGCGAGCGGCGGGGGGGCCGCATCCTCCTCCAGGTACCGGGCGGGGGGGCGGGGCGAGCTGGGGGGGGGCCGCATCCTCCTCCAGGTACCGGGCGGGGGGGCGGGGCGAGCGGCGGGGGCCGCATCCTCCTCCAGGTACCGGGCGGGGGGGGGGGGGGCGAGCGGGGGGAGGGCCGCATCCTCCTCCAGGTACCAGGGCGGGGGGCGGGGCGAGCTGGGGGGGCGGGGCGAGCGGCGGGGGGCCGCATCCTCCTCCAGGTACCGGGCGGGGGGGCGGGGCGAGCTGGGGGGGGCCGCATCCTCCTCCAGGTACCGGGCGGGGGGGCGGGGCGAGCGGCGGGGGCCGCATCCTCCTCCAGGTACCGGGCGGGGGGGGGGGGGGCGAGCGGGGGGAGGGCCGCATCCCTCCTCCAGGTACCAGGCTGGGGGGCAGGGGGGGGCGAAACGGGGGGGGCCGCATCCTCCTCCAGGTACCGGCGGAGGGGGGGCCGCATCCTCCTCCAGGTACCGGGCGGGGGGCGGGGCGAGCGGGCGGGGGGCGGGCTCTAGTGGGGGGGGGGGCTCCACGGTCCCCGCCCTGGGGAGGCGCTTGGCGGATGGTCCCTGCGGGTCGACCCCCGCGCGCTCCACCGCCCCCCCCCCCCCCCCCCGTGCCGATCCACTGTGGCGGAGGGGCAGAGCCTCCCCGCCTCGTGCCCCGCTCGGCCCGCGCGACCGCGTCTCCAGGCCCCTCGGGAGCCCTGACCCGCTCGACACAGAAAGGCGTCTCCTTCCCAGACAGGGCGGCCGTCATGGCAGGTGCCGCCCCCCTCCGGCGGTCCCAGCTCCCCCGGGGCAGGGCGGGGAAGAGGGAGAGGAGCTCCACGCGGGGGGAGGCAGCGGCGGGCCCCCCTGCCCTCGCCG
The DNA here is from genome assembly GCF_023159225.1 of Perognathus longimembris pacificus. Taxonomy (NCBI): domain Eukaryota; kingdom Metazoa; phylum Chordata; class Mammalia; order Rodentia; family Heteromyidae; genus Perognathus; species Perognathus longimembris. The sequence goes on along the minus strand of NC_063168.1, from coordinate 76,387,426 downwards.
AGCACGCTTGGACCTGTCGGGCCACCGCCTGACCGGCCCCACGGTTGCGAGTCGTGAGCGCCGCCATGCGCTCGCAGCAGCAGTGGCTTTGAGGGAACGTGGACACAGCCGTGCGAAGCAGGGCTCACCCCGGGCACAAGCGGGGCAGGCCTGGGGGGCTGGGGGAGGCGCGGGGTGGCCCGTGGACTGCAGAGCCGATGGCTGCGGCCACAGAACGTCGGGCGGCGGGGAGCGCGGCGACACTCGCGGCCGCCGCGGCCTGGGCGGTGGGGCTCGCTGGAGGGGAGAGAGGGCCCCTGGCCCCCCGGATCCCCTCAGGCCTGGGGTCCTGGTGTGGACCGAGGCCCCCAGCCCTGCCCTCCCCGTAGAAACGGGGCTCCAGGTCACCCGTGTCACACAGCGCCATCTGGAACCTCGCGAGGGAGAAAGGAGGCAGAGCTGGGGAGGGCCGCGAGCACCTGCTCCCCGCGCCCACGCGCCGGGACATGGGCGTCGGGCCGGGGCTCTGCAGCCGTGCGGGGCCGGGCGGGGCAGGCCGCGCCCCGGAGGGGACCCAGCCAGGGAGATGCATAGCACCCAAGGCCGCCGACGTGGCCGCGGGGGAGGGCGGGCCGGCCTCTGGAGCTGATGGTCCCTCCTACCCTTCACCAGTCACGGAAGACAAAGGGCCACCACGTCACCAGTCGTTCAAGGGCTTTAGCTTTGTTAGACAGTTATAGCTAGCGCCACGCCCGAGTCGCAGGCTGGGTCGAGGGCGCGGCGTGTGCGGGGGACGGCGTCTGGCAGGAAGCGGCGGGTGCCCGCGTCCCCTCCCGCGCGCGAGGGCGGGGTTTGAATGCCCACCGCGCCAGCACAAGTGACTGGATAATTTTGTCAGAGCAGATTGGAGACATCAAGACCGCGGAAAAATACTTCCAGGAGGTGGAGCGAGCGGCCCAGAAGTTGGAGGGCCTGCAGGGTAAAACCATGGTCTTGATGAACAGGTAATCCTTGGGCGTGGGGGGCGGCCTGACTCCCTCGGGGCCCTCCACCCCCGCCAGAGCCCGGAGCAGGGCCGGGGCCTCGCCCGGGGCCCGCCGCGGCGCCGCTTCCGTCGGGCTGCCCGGGTTCAGAGGCTGCCTGGAGTCTGGAGTCTCGCGGCCCCCGAGGGGCGGGGACACGCGGCTTGGGCGGGGCGTGGGTCAGAAGCTGGGCCTGCGCAGGCGCACGTGGTGGGCAAGTGTGGGCGGGGGCGGCAGATGCCGGTCCTGAGGCTTGAACCCAGGGCCGGGGAGCTGCCCGTCAGCGTTTTCGCCACCCCTTGAGCCACGGCGGCCCCTCGCAGGTCAGTGCGCCAGGCTGCGCGGGGGCGGGGCGTGGCCGCGGCTGTGCTCGCCTCCCCCCTCCCCCCCCCCCCCCCCCCCCCCCCCCCCCCCGGCCGCGAGTGCGCAGGCGCTCCGCCTCCCCCCAGGCCGCCGAGTGCGCACCGCGCGCCTGGCCGCCCGGTCACCGCCCCGCCCGCCCCTCACCCCGCAGGGCCTTCCTGCACCTGGGCCAGAACAACTTCGCCGAGGCCCACCGCTTCTTCACGGAGGTCCTGAAGGTGGACCCCGCAAACGCGGTGGTAAGGCGCCTGCGTGGACGCAGCCTGGGCCCCGCAGCACTCCCCCCCCCGCCCCCCGGCCCCCCGCTCACCTCCCCCCCCCCCCCGCAGGCCAACAACAACGCGGCCGTGTGCCTGCTGTACCTGGGCAAGCTGAAGGCGTCGCTGCGGCAGCTGGAGGCCATGGTGCGGCGCGCGCCCCGCGCAGTGCCTGCACGAGAGCGTGCTCTTCAACCTCACCACCATGTACGAGCTCGAGTCCTCGCGCAGCATGCAGAAGAAGCAGGGCCTGCTCGAGGCCGTGGCCGGCCGGGAGGGCGACAGCTTCAACACGCAGTGCCTCAAGCTGGCCTAGCCGCCCGGAGAGGAGCGGCGCGGCGTCCGCCCGGACCGCGGGACGGGGGCACGAGCCGGGCGGCCGGGCGAGGGGCGAGGCCGAGCCGCCCCGGCCCACAGCGGGTCCCCACCCCCGCCGGCTCCCGGGGCGGGCTGCACCCCGCGAGGCGAGGCCCCTCCTGCGACTGCTCACTGCTCTCCTCTGTCCCCAAATAAACAAGAGCCCGGTGACCCAGCGTGTGACTGACACGCCGACGGCCACCCCAGCACACAGTGCGACCGACACGCCCACGGCCACCCCAGCACACAGTGCGACCGACACGCCCACGGCCACCCCAGCACACAGTGCGACCGACACGCCCACGGCCACCCCAGCACACAGTGCGACCGACACGCCCACGGCCACCCCAGCACACAGTGCGACCGACACGCCCACGGCCACCCCAGCACACAGTGCGACCGACACGCCCACGGCCACCACAGCACACAGTGTGACCGACACGCCCACGGCCACCACAGCACACAGTGGTGACCGACACGCCCACGGCCACCACAGCACACAGTGTGACCGACACGCCACAGCCACCACAGCACACAGTGTGACCGACACGCCCACGCCACCACAGCACACAGTGTGACCGACACGCCCACGGCCACCACGGCCACCCCAGCACACAGTGCGACCGACACGCCCACGGCCACCCCAGCACACAGTGTGACCGACACGCCCACGGCCACCCAGCACACAGTGCGACCGACACGCCCACGGCCACCCCAGCACACAGTGCGACCGACACGCCCACGGCCACCCCAGCACACAGTGCGACCGACACGCCCACGGCCACCACAGCACACAGTGTGACCGACACGCCCACGGCCACCACAGCACACAGTGTGACCGACACGCCCACGGCCACCACAGCACACAGTGTGACCGACACGCCCACAGCCACCACAGCACACAGTGTGACCGACACGCCCACGGCCACCACAGCACACAGTGTGACCGACACGCTGATGTCCACACCGCACACAGTGTGACTGATACACTGATGTCCACACCGCACACAGTGTGACTGATACACTGATGTCCACACCGCACACAGTGTGACCGACACGCCCACGGCCACCCCAGCACACAGTGTGACCGACACGCCCACGGCCATCACAGCACACAGTGTGACCGACACACCGACGGCCACCCCCAGCACACAGTGTGACCGACACACCGACGGCCACCCCAGCACACAGTGTGACCGACACGCCCACGGCCACCCCAGCACACAGTGTGACCGACAAGCCCACGGCCACCCCAGCACACAGTGTGACCGACACGCCCACGGCCATCACCGCACACAGTGTGACCGACACACCGATGGTCACACCGCACACAGTGCAACCGACACGCCCACAGCCACCACCACAGCACACAGTGTGACTGACACGCCGACGGCCACCACCACTGCACACAGTGTGACCAACACGCCGACGGCCATCACAGCACACAGTGTGACCGACACGCCCACGGCCACACCGCACAGTGTGCCCAACGCGCTGAGGGGCCGGCGCTGCAGAAGCAGTGTGGGCCAGGCCTTGAGCAGCGCAGTGTGGAGATCTCCTCTGATGGCCACTGCAGCGAGTCACTGCAGGGAGGAGCTCATGGGACCAGCCCTGAGGTGCGCACGTCCACCCTGGAGCTGCACAGACGCTGCCAGCTCTGTGGCTCTGTGCCAGCTGGCCCTCCCCGCCCTCGTGCCCGCCCCCACAGCCCCCCGCCGGGCAGGCCACACCACACCCACTCCTGGGCTGCTCGGCAGGGCTACCAAGGACTCTGGTGGTCCTGGCCTCGGCCTGGCCGCAGCTGGGACCTCACACATTGCACCAAGCCTCTGCCCAGCCCTGTGCTGCCGCCCGGAAGGAGACTCCCCGAGTGCGGGGCGCACCCAGACTCCTGCCCTCAAACCAAGGCTGGGCACGAAGGCCCAGGGCTCCCCACGCCCCCCCGCAGAGCCTAGCTCACGAGTCCTACTTTGTGGTTTTGGTTTTCTCACGGCGAAGGCGGCTCAGCTGAGTGCATGGCGCGGGCTTGAGACACCAGCAGGTCTGCGTCCTCGGCCGGAGGCGATGGCCAGATCTGCATGGGGCTGCTGCTCGCTGCAGTGCAGTGCTGAGCCTGCGGCGGGCGGGGAAGAGCCGGGCTGCAGTGCAGTGCAGAGCCTGCGGCGGGCGGGGAAGAGCCGGGCTGCAGTGCAGTGCTGAGCCTGCGGCGGGCGGGGAAGAGCCGGGCTGCAGTGCAGTGCAGAGCCTGCGGCGGGCGGGGAAGAGCCGGGCTGCAGTGCAGTGCAGAGCCTGCGGCGGGCGGGGCCAGGCTGCAGTGCAGTGCAGACCCTGCGGGTGGATTGGGCTGGGCTGGGGACGGCAGTGCAGACCCTGCGGCGGGTGGGGCTGGGCTGCAGTGCAGTGCAGACCCTGCGGTGGGTGGGGAAGAGCCGGGCTACAGTGCAGTGCAGACCCTGCAGGTGGATTGGGCTGGGCTGGGGACTGCAGTGCAGACCCTGCGGTGGGTGGGGGCCGGGCTGGGGACTGCAGTGCAGACCCTGCGGTGGGTGGGGCCGGGCTGGGGACTGCAGTGCAGACCCTGCGGTGGGCCGGGCCGGGAGCCCCAGCGCGACAGGCTGTTGGAAAGGTTTCCATGCTAAGGCGCAGCACTGCCCGGTGGTGGTGACGCCACTCCTGCTAGGGCCGTGTCACCCAGCGGCTGCGGAGCAGCCCGGCCCTCGGTTTTCTCCTCTTAAGCGGAAAGCAGGCGCACTGATGAGTCGTTCAGAGCTTGCCGTCTATTGCATCGATTTCTGTTTCCGTGCATTCCCACGCGTTGTCAGGGAGCACAAGTACCGTTCCACATTAAACACACCGGGGGGCCTCGCGGTGCCCGGCGGGCTCGCGGGGCGGGGCGGGGCGGGCTCGCGGGGCGGGCTCACGGGGCGGGGCGGGGCGGGGCGGGCTCGCGGGGCGGGGCGGTGCCATGCCGGGCGGGCTCACAGGGCGGGGCGGTGCCGTGCCGGGCGGGCTCACGGGGCGGGGCGGGGCAGGCCTGACAGCCAGCCAGCGCCCGGTGCCCTGCGGCAGCCCTGGTGCGTGCAGCTTGCCGGCCGCAGCCGTCGGGGCAGAAGCTCCGCTGACACAGGGAACAGCCAGAGCAGGGCCTGTCCTCGAGCAGTTTCTGTTCTCTTTGTCACATCCTAAAGGAAACATCTAGACTGCACGCCGAGGCCCCTCTGGTCTGCAGCTTGTGGGAAGAATAGGAGCAGCAAGAGCGCCACAGTCCTTATTCTTCTTTAATTCTTTTATTTATGAAAATTCTTAAATCATAAAATGTGTCTAAAGCTCCTCACATGATGGGCTTTCTAAAAGAAAATTGTTCTTTGAAAAAAATCTTTAAAAAAGCAACTGTTCCAGGTTACATTTAACATTCTGACAACATGACAAGAGCCAGATTCCTCACTCACCCACCAGCCAGCCATCTGCGCACCTGTCCACCCACCCATCCACCCACTGACACATCCATCCTCCCATGTGTCCACCCCCACTCACCCACCCAATCAGCCACCTACCTGTCCACCCACTCACCCACCCACCTACACAGCCAGCCACTCTCCCAACCATCCATTCACCTACCTGTCTAGCCGCCTACCATCCAACCCACCTTCCACCAACCTGCCTCCCAGCTTACCCCACTACCTACCTGTATAGATATAAAGCCACCGACCTACCCCCTGCCCAGCCACTTGTCCCCCTTACCCCCCCTGGCAGCATCAACAAAAAGGAAAGGAAATGTCTGCCGCTGTAAACTTGGCAGTGTGATTAGGAAAGAGCCTGCTGTCAGAAGTGGGTCCCTCCTGAGGCCCCGGGGGCCTCCCCCCCCCCCCCCGCAGACTCTAACGTCCTGCCCTCACATCCTGCTGCAGATGCTGTTACAGGGCCTCAGCATGAATCTTGGTTGAATCAGGGAAAATCAATCTAGGAAAATCAGCTTACAGATCCTTTAGTTATAAATATTCTGATCAGACAATCCTCCATTGGAAAGACCCAGCTCATCCAGTCTAGGACATTAAAGCAGAGGAACACTCCTCGGCATCTGCCCCGAGCGCCGGGCTCCAGGGTCATCGCTGCACTGCTCACAATGCCGTGGACACAGCCCGCCCAGACGCCCCACGACAGATGAGTGGGTCCCACAGATGTGCCTGTAACAATGGGATTCTACTCGGCCATTAGAAACGATAAGACAATGGCATTCGCAGGGAAAGGGATGGGACTAGAACAAATCAGGCTGAGCAAGATGAGCCAGGGACAGAGAGACACACGGCTCATGGTGTTCGACTTATAATGCAATGCGATAGATAACGAATAGGACTCAAATACAGCACACAGGGAGACCAAAAAAGGTCAGTCTTGGGAGAAATGCACCAAATACTAATAAGACCCAAGCACCCCTTCATATTTATCTAAAATAACATACAGACTGGAAAGAACCCCGCAGATGAGGAAACACAGGACCTCTCCTCCATCTGTCGTAGTTTTTAGGGGACTCTACATGCTCCACCTCACCTGCAGGGCGTGCGCATGCGCGTGTGAGGGACTCCCCGGAGGAGGGCGAGGAAACAACGGGCCCGGCAGCCGACAGGGCCGGTGACGGAACCCCGCAGCCGCTCCGCGGCGGAGGCGGGCGGCGACCGGGAAGGAAAGAGGCGCACGCGCCACCCGCGTGGAGGAAGTGGCTTTATTGCTGAAGCTCACGGAGCTCCTGAGCTCGCGAGGGGAAGGAAGCTGTCCTATCACCGTGAACCGCAGGCATCACTCCACCTCAGGGAGAAGGCAAAGCAGGGGAGGGGCGTGGCCTCCGGGCTGCGGGGCGGGGCCTCCGGGGCGGGGCCTCGGGGCGGTGTGGGGCGGGGCCTCCTGGGCAGTGTGGGGCGGGGCCTCCGGGCTGCGGGGCGGGGCCTCCGGGGCGGGGCCTCGGGGCGGTGTGGGGCGGGGCCTCCTGGGCAGTGTGGGGCGGGGCCTCCGGGGCGGCGGGGCGGGGCCTCCGGGTCGGCGTGGGGCGGGGCCTTCCGGGGCGGTCACCCCTTACGCCGTCTCCGCCAGAAAACCGCACATACTGCGCCCGGGCGTCGAAGTGGTCGGCCGGCCGGTTGTAGGCCGTCCACACGGGCTCGCCCGCGAACAGCCGCATGGCCTTCACGTAGTCCTGGACAGAAGGCACACGGCCCAGTCAGCGCCGCCGGCCCCGGGGGTCCTCCTCCCCCGCTCGCGGGCCCCGGGGGTCCTCCCTTCCCCACACACGGCCCCCGGGTCCTCCCTCCCCCACTCGCGGGCCCCGGGGGTCCTCCCTCCCCCCGCTCGGGGGTCCTCCCTCCCCCGCTCGCGGGCCCCGGGGGTCCTCCCTCCCCCGCTCGCGGCCCCGGGGGTCCTCCCTCCCCCGCTCGCGGGCCCCGGGGGTCCTCCCTCCCCCGCTCGCGGGCCCCGGGGGTCCTCCCTCCCCCGCTCGCGGGCCCCGGGGGTCCTCCCTCCCCCGCTCGCGGGCCCCGGGGGTCCTCCCTCCCCCGCTCGCGGGCCCCCGGGGGTCCTCCCTCCCCCGCTCGCGGGCCCCGGGGGTCCTCCCTCCCCGGCGCTGCGCCTGCCTCACCGTCTCGTCCGGCGTGAAGCGGTGGTAGATGCCCGCGGGAAGCGTGATCATGTCGCCCTTCTCCATGGCGATGCGGATCCACTTGTCCTCCTTGTCCCTGACGTCGAAGTACCCGCTGCCCTCCAGGATGTAGCGGATCTCCTCGTCCAGGTGCAGGTGCTCCTCGTAGAACATCTTCAGCTGGACGGGGGGGGGGGGGGGGGGGGGGGGGTGGGGGGGGGCGTGGGGGGGGGGCAGCTGTCAGAGCCCCGCCCTGCACCAAGACACGGCCCACCGCGACCACGGCGACCACGGCCTGATGCCACCGCAGCCACCGCCACCACGGCCTGATGCCACCGCAGCCACCGCCACCCACGGCCTGATGCCACCGCAGCCACCGCCACCACGGCCTGATGCCACCGCAGCCACCGCCACCACGGCCTGATGCCACCGCAAGCCATTGCC
>NC_063168.1:76352608-76378878 GCF_023159225.1 Perognathus longimembris pacificus | reverse complement strand
ACCACGGCCTGATGCCACCGTGCCCACAGCCCAACACTGCCCCGACTACGACCCCATGCCACGGCCCGACACCGCCACGGCCCAGGGCCACCATGACGCGGCCCGCCACCGCCGCCCCGTGGCTCGATGCTCCCCGCTGCCAGAATGCAGCCGGCCCGGGCGGCCCGTGGACGCAGTGCCGAGGCCTCGGCCCGCCGAGCTCCCGGGAGGCTGAGATGGGAGCAGCGCTGTTCACGCAGCCAGCGCCCTGGTCTCCAGGGAGCCAGCAGGAGGCGCGAGGGGCCGCGCGGCTGCGGTGGCACAGGGACAGCCCGGCAGCCCGGGCCCTGGGCTCACTCCCCACCCCCACCAAGGGCACGGAGGCCTCAAGGCCGCCCACGCCACCTGCAAACCCCGAAGGGCGCGCGAGCCAAACGAGAGCCCAGAGACGAGGGGGGAGCAGCGGGGCGGCGGTCACGAGACCTCCGCCAGGCCGGGGGACCTTAGAAATCCTGACGCCCAGGCCGCCCCGCGGAGGAGGCCTGCAGCCAAGGCAGCCGCGGCCACGCGGGCTCCGAGTGGGAGAGGACGGGCCCCACGCGGGAGAGGACGGGGCCCCACGCGGGAGAGGACAGGAGAGGACGGGGGCCCCACGCGGGAGAGGACGGGGCCCACGCGGGAGAGGACGGGAGAGGACGGGGCCCCCACTCGGGAGAGGACGGGGCCCACGCGGGAGAGGACGGGAGAGGACGGGGCCCCACTCGGGAGAGGACGGGGCCCACAACGGGAGAGAACGGGAGAGGACGGGGCCCCACGCGGGAGAGGACGGGAGAGGACGGGTCCCCACGCGGGAGAGGACGGGGCCCCACGCGGGAGAGGACAGGAGAGGATGGGGCCCCACGCGGGAGAGGACGGGAGAGGACGGGGCCCCTCGCGGGAGAGGACGGGAGAGGACGGGGCCCCTCGCGGGAGAGGACAGGCCCCACGCGGGAGAGGACGGGCCCACGCGGGAGAGGACGGGGCCCACGCGGGAGAGGACGGGCCCCACGTGGGAGAGGACGGGGCCCCACGCGGGAGAGGACGGGGCCCCACGCGGGAGAGGACGGGAGAGGACGGGGCCTCACGCGGGAGAGGACGGGGCCCCACGCGGGAGAGGACGGGGCCCACGCGGGAGAGGACGGGAGAGGACGGGGCCTCACGCGGGAGAGGACGGGGCCCCACGCGGGAGAGGACGGGGCCCCACGCGGGAGAGGACGGGAGAGGACGGGGCCCCACGCGGGAGAGGACGGGGCCCCACGCGGGAGAGGACGGGCCCCACGCGGGAGAGGACGGGGCCCACGCGGGAGAGGACGGGGCCCACGCGGGAGAGGACGGGGCCCTTCAGAGCTGCACAGGCCTTCACGCCTGCAAATCCCCCCAGCCCGATGCCCAAACACAGACAGCCCAGCTCCTGAAGAGCAGAGCAGAGGGGGGAACACTGAAGGGGGAGCCCAGGGAGAAACACTGTGGGGGGAGCACCCTGGGGAGAGCACCGAGGAGGGAGCATGGAGAGGAGGGCGAGGACAGCCTGGAGGAAGCCCCACCAAGCAGCAGAAGCCCAGGCGCCAGCCCACGTGGGCACCTGGAGGCCGCGCCCCAGGCCACACGGCCGGCAGGGCCACGGGCGCGCCCCGGGGCTCACCTTCTCCTCGTAGTTGGGGAGCTTCTCCCTGCAGATGGTGATGATGTCCGTCCAGGAGTAGCTCCTCTCCCGGCGGATCTCCTCCAGCTCCGGGTCGTTCTCGTACTTGTCGGCATCCAGCTGGGCAGAGGGGACAGCGTGCGCTCACCAGGGGAACCCGCCTCCTCCGCCCCCCCAAAACTACAAGGAGGGGCTAGAAATAGGGGCTCTGCGCTGGGAAGATGGCCTAGTGGTAGAGAGCTTGCCCAGCACACATGGAGCCCTGGGTTCGATTCCCCAGCACCACATATACAGAAAACGGCCAGAAGTGGCGCTGTGGCTCAAGTGGCAGAGTGCTAGCCTTGAGCAAAAAGAAGCCAGGGACAGTGCTCAGGCCCTGAGTCCAAGCCCCAGGACTGGCTTTAAAGAAAAAAATACTATGCCAAGTGTGGTGACACACCTATAAATAACCAAGCTACTCAGGAGGCTGGGGAAGGAGGATTGTGAGTGCAAAGCCAGCCTGGGCTACAGAGCAGGGAGACACTTCTCAGTAACAACACCAACATGACTAGTAAAGACCCTTCGCACACGCGCATTCCCGCTCCTGCCGGGGTCCTGTGGCTAAATGTCTTCTCAGCATCTTCCTGGGCCACGGTTCTTCCTGCTCTTTAAGGTCCGACCCCAATGTCACCTTCTTCCTGAACACCCTGGGACCTCGGGCAGCCTGAGCGTGCAGTGGCGAGAAATCCAGCAAGCTGTGACGTTTCCTTCTCTCTGCCAGTCCTGGGCTTGAACTCAGTCTAGGCACTGGCAGTCCCCAAGCTTTTTGCTCAAGGCTGGCTCTCTACCACCGTGAGCCACAGCGCTGCTTCAGGTGTTCAGGTGATTCACTGGAGACAAGAGTCTTAAGGACTTTCCTCCTGGCCAGGCTGGCTTTGAACCACCATCCAGGTCTCAGCCTCCGGAGCCGCTAGGATTAGAGGATTCAGCAAACACTGCCCCGCTCACAGGCTTCACTTTTGCTTGGAACAAAAGCACAATTTATCTGCATCACCTCGTAGCAGGTTTCCGTCTCTGCAAGTGTTAGCCGTCGATGCTTTACTTTTTATGAAGATGACTCTATAAACGAGCCGCCCCATGGCGTGGTGCGTGCTGTGCTGTGGTGGGCGGGTGCCCACGGGGAAACTCGATCGCCCAGGCGGCAGGGGTGGCCGCAGGCTGGCACCTGCTTCCCTCTCCCCCCCCCCCCCCCCCCGCCCCAGCCCACTGGGGTGGCTAGGAGGCGGCTGTTAGAGGACCAGGTCGTTCTTTAAACAGTCAGAGGTTAAGCTGCGATCTCCGTCTTACACGGTCAAATGGACAGCGGCACTTTCACACTTCTCGTGTGGACGGTGAGCAAATTGCACTATTGAAAGTCGACAGTGCCCTTCCTGTGCTAACAGACACCAGCGCCTTCCCGTCGGAAAGCGGGCTGCTAGGTCCGGCTGGACGGTCACGCGTGGCCTAATCCGCACTGAGCCCCGGCGGGACGCGGGAGCCGCGCGCGAAGGCGACCCCCGCCGGCCTGGGGGGGGGCTGGGGGGCCTGGCGGGTGGCGGCCGCGCGGGCCCGGGGGCGGGGGACCTGCGGCTTCGCCCGGGGTCTCCGAGCGCTGGGGGGCGGGGGGGGGCGGAGCCCCGGCCCGTGCGGCCGAGTCACCCGCCGGGCACCGTGGGGCGCGGGGCGAGGCGGCAGTGCGCACCAGGGCGCGCGCCGGCCCCCGTCGCCCACGTCCCGGCCACCGGCACCGGGCAGAGCCGGGCCCCCCACCCCAGGGCCCACCCGTCCGCCCTCCCTCCCGCCCGGCCCCGGCCAGAGGGCGGGCACCGCCCCGGGAGGCCGGCGGCAGGGCGCCCCGCCCCGCCCCGCCGGAAGGAGCCCCAGGCCACCCGGGCCGCTCAGGCCCCGCCCGTGCCCGCCGCAGGGCGGAGAACCGGGTGGCGGCGGGAGGGGGCGCCGCACCTGCGGCCCGCGCATGCGCGCTACGGCCAGCTCCCGCACGCCGCAGCGCACGTCGAGCATGCGCAGGACGATCCGGGGGGAAGGGGGGGAAGGGGCACCGAGCCCGCTGAGCCTCCCGGCCTCACAAGGAAAATGCGGAATACGACCCCGCAGCCTTGGGCCGGGCATGCGCACTGCGACCCCCGCGGCAGGCTCCGGCCGAGCATGCGCAGCGCCCGGCGTTCCCCCCCCCCCCCCCGCCCTCGCGGTGTGCGCAGGCGCCGGCCCCGCAGGCCCCGCCGGCCCCGTCCTCCGGTCCCCGCGCACCTTCCAGTAGAGCACGCCGAGCCCGCGCAGCTGCTCCAGGCCCACGGGGCGGCCGGGCTCGGCGCGGTGCGGCCGCCGCGGGTCCTCGGCAGAGTCGTCCATGTACCAGGCCTGCACCATGGCGGCGGCGGCGGCGACGGCGGGGAGCGGACCCGGGGGGAGCCGCGGGGACGGGACGGGGCGGGGCGGGGCCTCCGGGGAGGGGGCGGGGCGGGAGGCCAGCGGGTGAGGGGCGGGGCGGGGCCTCCGGGGAGGGGGCGGGGCGCCAGCGGGTGAGGGGCGGGGCGGGGCCTCCGGGGAGGGGGCGGGGCGGGCGGCTAGCGGGTGAGGGGCGGGGCGGGGACACCCCGGGAGGGGGCGGGGCGGGCGGCCAGCGGGTGAGGGGCGGGGCGGGGCCTCCGGGGAGGGGGCGGGGCGGGCAGCTAGCGGGTGAGGGGCGGGGCGGGGCCTCCGGGGAGGGGGCGGGGCGGGCGGCTAGCGGGTGAGGGGCGGGGCGGGGACACCCGGGAGGGGGCGGGGCGGGCGGCCAGCTGGTGGGGGCGGGGCCTCCGGGAGGGGGCGGGGCGGGAGGAGATGGGCTCCGCCTTGGCCCCGCCCACGTCCTCCACCCCTCCCCACGGGCCCCCCTCCCTCCCCAGCGCGCACGGCACCCCTGACCCGTCCCGACTTTGAGCGGCGTCGGGGAGCCAGGTCTAGAAAGGCTGGAAACACCCCGGGCTCGGGGCTCCTGCCCGCGTGAACGAGGCGGACCTGGGCCGGAGCTCTGGGGTGTGGTGGGCTTGGGGAGCAGGGCGGATCACAAAGCGGGCGGCCCCGGGAAGGGCGTGGGGCGGCTCCACGCCTGCAGCAAGCCCGCGGCCCTCGGCTCCTCCTGACCCTGCCTGCAGCTCACAAGCTCGCCAGCCCGGAGCCGGGGGCGGCAGAGCTCTCGGGGACCCAGGGCTGGCTCCTGCGGCCTCACCCTGGCCCGCGCCGGCTGTCGGAAGGACCCAGGGCTCCAGGGAGGGTGTGTGACAGGTGCGGTGTGGCGATGGGGGGGCGATGTGTGGTGTCACTCGTGGATCGAGGCAGGGAGCCCCGGCCGTGCCTGGCACCAGACCCCAGCTGCCTCCAGCTCCCTCACCCCAGCTTGCAGCTTGCTCTCCCGCGGCTCAGGGGCGTCCTGAAGGGGGGGGGGGGTGCCCTCCGATTCCAACCCAGGCTCAACGCAAGCTCCCCCAGCTTGGTCAACGGAGGAAAAACCAGATCCGCTCCCACGCAGTGCATCGCGTGGTTTGTGCATCCCTGTAGTAAACACACTTGAGAAACGGGGGGAAAACACAGCCAGCCCTCTGTTTCTTCTGAGCCAGGGCCTTTCCAGGAAGCCCCAGCTAGCAAGGAGCCCGCGCCGGCACGCCTCGACTGGCCGCGTGGAATCACAGGCCCACGCACCCGGCCCACGCGGCAGTTCTCCGGGAAATGCTCGTCATCCACCAACACCACTGACTATCCTGTCAGGAGACGGGCACCTCACCCTCGCAGGCTGGAAGGGGAAGGGACGCTTTCAGAACGCTTCTAGACCTGCTGCCCGCATCTTTTAAACCATGTTTTATTGATTCCTTAATAAAATCTGAGCAATGATTTGGGGCCAGACTGCGACAGAGAAGCCAGAAGAGCACCAAGTCCAGTGAGTCTAAAGCCGGAGCCCCACGTTATTCCGGATTTCAAGGTGTTCCCCCGCTGGCCTGTGAAGCACGTCACGTCCACGCGTCACCAAACCACCGCGGGGCAGCACCGGTGCCGCCGACTGCGGTGGCACTGCAGCCGCAAGCGGAACCCAGAGCCCGGCCAGGCTCCCGGAGCTCAGTCTGCACACTGCTTCGCTCCGTCTCTGGCCAGTCGGTCAGCTTCTTCGTTACCCACGAATCCCGAGTGACCAGGAACGTGCAGCTGTGTAGAGAAAGCAACATCTCCCTCGTCTCTCGCTCTCATACAAGCACCATGGCACGTCAGACATGCAGTCTGTACCTGGGAGAGCACACGCATCAACACCCAGCTGCTTTCTGCTCAGAGGGAGTGTGCGGACGCTCTGCCACGCTGGCCCAGAACCTCCATCCTCCCGACCTCAGTCTCCCTGCCGCTAGGGTGACCGGTGCGAGCCACAGTGCCCAGCTATGGAGAAGAGGCGGCCCTGCCAGCCTGCCTGAGAGATGACCCACCTGAGCCCGCCCCCCCCCCCCCGCAAGGATCACACGGGCCCTGGGGTCTGAGCCCAGCCCCCCCCCCCGCAAGGATCACACGGGCCCTGGGGTCTGACCCAGCCCCCCCCCCCCCCCCGCAAGGATCACACGGGCCCTGGGGTCTGAGCCCAGCCCCCCGCACTGCAAGGATCACACGGGCCCTGGGGTCTGAGCCCAGCCCCCCCCCCGCAAGGATCACACGGGCCCTGGGGTCTGAGCCCAGCCCCCCCCCCCCGCAAGGATCACACGGGCCCTGGGGTCTGACCCAGCCCCCCCCCCGCAAGGATCACACGGGCCCTGGGGTCTGAGCCCAGCCCACCCCCCCCCCCCCCCGCAAGGATCACACAGGCCCTGGGGTCTGAGCCCAGCCCACCCCCCCCCCCGCAAGGATCACACAGGCCCTGGGGTCTGAGCCCAGCCCCCCGCACTGCAAGGATCACACGGGCCCTGGGGTCTGAGCCCAGCCCCCCGCACTGCAAGGATCACACGGGCCCTGGGGTCTGAGCCCAGCCCACCCCCCCCCCCCCCGCAAGGATCACACAGGCCCTGGGGTCTGAGCCCAGCCCCCCGCACTGCAAGGATCACACGGGCCCTGGGGTCTGAGCCCAGCCCCCCGCACTGCAAGGATCACACGGGCCCTGGGGTCTGAGCCCAGCCCCCCCCCCCGCAAGGATCACACGGGCCCTGGGGTCTGAGCCCAGCCCCCCGCACTGCAAGGATCACACGGGCCCTGGGGTCTCACCTGTTCTTTTAGACTGGGTCTGACCATGTTGCCCCAACTGGTCTCTCTTGCCTCCGCCCCCCCCCATGGCACTGGGGTTTGCACTCATTCTTACTTGCCTGGCAAGCAGGCACATGCACGCACTGGACGTGCACACCCACGCGCTCACGCACTGGACGCGCACACCCACGTGCACTCACGCACTGGACGCGCACACCCACGTGCACTCACACACTGGACGGGCGTGCACACCCACGCGCACTCACGCACTGGACAGACGTGCACACCCATGCGCACTCACGCACTGGACGCGCACACCCACGTGCACTCACACACTGGACGGGCACACCCACGCGCACTCACGCACTGGACGGGCACACCCACGCGCACTCACGCACTGGACGGGCACACCCACGCGCACTCACGCACTGGACGCGCACACCCACGCGCACTCACGCACTGGACGGGCACACCCTCGCGCACTCACCCACTGGATGTCCATGTCCTGGGCGAGCCGATCCAGCGCCATGAAGTCCTCCTTGTTGATGACGTCCTTGCCGGCGCTGGTCCTCCACCCGTTCCTCTTCCAGCCTTGGACCCAGTTGGTGATGCCTGGGAGCACACCAGAGCACTGTGCCCGCGGCCCGCGGCCCCACCCCCGCAGCGCCCCTCGGTGCGGAGCCCCCCCTCCTCCCCCCCCGGGGCAGGACCCAACGTCCTCGCTTGGCCTCCTGGCGGAGGACGATGGCGCACGCCGGCAATACCCCTCTTCCCGTGCGTTCAAGGTACCAAGCTACAGCGCTCAGCCAGAAAGCCTCCCCTGGCCTCCTCAACGCCCCACACACCTCTATGCGTGCACCCCACGTGCCAGCACCCGTGACCCGACCCAAGTGGGTCACACACACACCGACCCCAGGCCTGCTCCCCCAGGAACCGGCGAGCGGAGCAGAGGCTCACCGTTGATGGTGAACATGCTGTCCGTGTACAGAGCCAGTCTGCTGATGTTCTGGGCTTTGGCTTGCTCGATGGCTTTGCAGGCTGCCTTGAAAATGCGAGAACTCGTTACACAGCTGAGGCTGACGTCCGCCTGACACAGCCTCCTTTCCCCGGAGTCACTGCGACAACCCAAGTGGTTACCACCTGTACACTAAGCTGGCACAATCTTTCCAGAACATTCTTAGCTTTCAGTATTGTTACAAACTCCCAGGGCTGGGAATATGGCTTAGTGGTAGAGTCCTCGTCTCGTATACATGAAGCCCTGGGTTCGATTCCCCAGCACCACATATACAGAAAACGGCCAGAGGTGGCGCTGTGGCTCAGGTGGCAGAGTGCTAGCCTTGAGCGGGAAGAAGCCAGGGACAGTGCTCAGGCCCTGAGTCCAAGCCCCAGGACTGGCAAAAAAAAAAAAAAAAAAACCAACTCCCAACATGTGTTTGGGCTTTACCGATCTCCTCCACACGGACAGGAAGATGAGGGCATCTAAAGCCCCTGTGCTGAGTCCAAGGACATGAGGTGCAGCCCCACCGCCGTGGCCACGCCCAGCAGGCCACCTGCGACCACACAACTTACATGGATCTCGGCTCTCTGGTTCGTCTGTCGTCCAGGAAGTCGAATGCCAACATTTCTATCTCAAAACAGTGCAGAACCAAACAAAAAGACGAGGCACATCACAAAGTGACTCTTCTCAACAGGTGCTAACCACTCATGCACATGTTTATTGTAAACATAAAAGCTATGTAAACACACTGCCATTTAAAATCAAACCAAGAACACTCAAGCTTCATCAACGCCGCGCTCCGGGACAGGAAGAGCACTAGACTAGCAGACAGAGGCCCAGGTTTCTTTCTCTCGTCAGTCATGAGGCTTGAACTCTGGGCCTGGGCACTGTCCCTGAGCGCTTTAGCTCAAGCCACAGCAGCACTTCCTGTTTTCTGTGATTAAGTGGAGGTTGGAGTCTCACGAACTTTCCTGCCCAGGCTGGCTTTGAACCACGATCCTCGATCTCAGCCCCAAGTAGCTAGGATGACAGGTGTGAGCCACCCGCACCTGGTTTGCAAGTTTTCATGAGGCAGGGCTATGTGGCCCGGGCTGGCTTCAAACTCACAATCCCGCTAGGCTCGGCTCCCAGTGAACCTGAGTAGACCGTGCGTGGGAAGGAGACTCCGGGGTTAGGGGCAGGGGACCGACGGGAGGGAAAGCTGTCCGTCCGCTGCCCCTGGCCAAGGCCTCCCCTCCCTCTCCCGAGGCTCAGAGGACGACGGGGCAGAACTTCAGCTCAGCTTGCTTACTTACAGAGGATGGCCGGGTCCCCAGTAAACGCCAATCCCTGCTCGCGCCCTCTTGCGCCCGTTGCTGGAGCAACAGCCGTCGGTGTAGACCACGACGTGGTCTCCTGGGGAAGGAGCGGTGAGATGCACCTCGGCCGCACGGAACCCACGCTCACCACCACCCCTGCACAGGCCGCCACGCGGGCGGGACAGCGTGGCCACTTGTGCGCAGCGCACGGCCCGCGGCAGGCAGAGGCCGTCACGGTGCGAAGCCAAGCTGGAACAAGCTGCGGCCAGAAACGCTGCTCCGCCCCACACCCGGGGCCCCGCCCAGGGCCAGCGGCAAGGCCGCCCTCCGGGCCAGGGCCTTCACTCCCGGCACGCCGCCCTCCAGAGGAAACAAGCCGCCTGAGGACCCGAACGACCCGACCCCCGGGCCAGTCCCCTCAAGCCTGGCCTCGCTTTCCCCCAGCACGGCCGCCACGGCGGCTCTCTCCAACTCAGGCCCTCATCCGCACACCGAGGCTGCCGGGCTCGGTGGAAAAGGGCTGCTCCCAGCCCCGTGGCCAGGGCACTCACTCAAGGGCAGAGGCGCGAGTGGAGGCTCCGCAGGCACGCACGCGCGCGCGCGCACACGGCACGGTCCAGAGCACAGGGGCGAGCCAGTCAGGGCTCAGCAGGATCCCGTGGTGAAGGGGGCCGGGCCTGCACAGCGGCAGGGCCCTCACTTAGGGGCGCGGGCTGCGAGCAATGCTTACCCCGCTGGAAACAAGCGTAGTGCCCCATTAACCCGTGTTCCCTTCAATTCCTGCCGCTGGGTAGCTCCCCTCCTCCCCCCAAAAATCTGGGCATGATGACTCACACCGCCCGGGAGGCTGGGCCAGACCTGGGCCCCTCGGCGTGGGTAGCACATGCGTGCAATCCGGATCACAGTCCAGGCGTGTAAGAAGCAAAATAGCGAGCACAAGATAAAACTGAGGCGGAAAGCCAGACACCGGTGGCTCATGCCAGTCACCCTAAAGCCAGAAGTGGAGGAATGGCTCAAATGGTACCTGCCAATCTCAAGCAAAAAAGCTAAGAGAGCTGGGTGCTGGTGGCTCACGCCTGTAATCCTACTCAGGAGGCTGAGATCTGAGGATCACAGTTCAAAGCCAGCCCCTCCCGGCGGGGGGGGGGGGGGGATTGGCTTAATGGTGGAGTGCTTGCCTAGCATGCATGAAGTCTTGGGTTCCATTCCTCAGTACCACATGAACAAAAAATACAGAA
Source organism: Perognathus longimembris pacificus (assembly GCF_023159225.1). NCBI lineage: Eukaryota > Metazoa > Chordata > Mammalia > Rodentia > Heteromyidae > Perognathus > Perognathus longimembris. The sequence continues at coordinate 76,368,459 of NC_063168.1, read as the reverse complement.
GTGGCACTGTGGCTCAAGTGGTAGAGTCTCAAGCAATAGAAGCTCAGGGACAGTGATCAGGCCCTGAGTTCAAGCCCCAGGACTGGCAAAAAAAATAAAAAATTAAAAAAACAACCAACAAACAAAGCCAGCACGAACAGAGACTCATCTCCAATTAGCCACTCAAAAACCAGAAGTGGAGATGTGGCTCCAAGTGGTAGAAGAGCTCAGCGTCAGTGTTCAGACCCTGAGTTCAAGCCCTATAACCAACCAAAAGAAAATGCTAAGAGAGAGCTAAAGGCTCTGAGTTCAAGCCCCATTACTGCCCCCCACCGAAGCAATTACTAAGTCAAAAGATACAGTGCTTTTCATTGTAAAACATTTCCATACACACAAACATTCAATTTCCTAAGAACATTAGAAAAGGTAGTAATTCTGTACGGCTTTATCAACTAAACAGTGACCTTAAGGGATCTCTAAATGACCATAGCAGAAAAGAATCAACTCAAATTTAATCCAACTCAAAGACCGAGTCAAATTTCTCCCACTTGGAAACTGGCAATTAGACTCCTATTAACGTTTTCATAAAGTCGTATTAAAACTCTAAAACTCAAGACATACCCATATAAGAAAATGTGTCTTTGCTAACAACAGGCGTCACTTCTGAGTTCTGTCTCACGTGCTTCGCACAGGGCTCTGCGCTTTCATCTTCACTGGAAGGTTCCCGGAGCCGCTTGCTGGCCTCCACTTGTGGCTTGTGTTCATGTGTATTTTTCTGGTCTAAAAAGTGAGAGTCTAATCATGAGCCAGAAACAATATGAAATGCTTAAGAGTCAAGAGTTCTGGTAAGTTCTGTGAGCAGAAAAAGGTAAGCAAGAGCATGAGGCCATGAGTTCAAGCCCCACTACCCGCACACACACACACAGAGTAGGGGACACTTGTGAAATCAGCTACGGTGGGAAGTAAAAAACAGAGGAGGGTCATGGTCCAAGCATAGTCTAGCCCCAGGCAGAAAATAGGACCATACCTCAAAAATAACCAAGGCAAAAACTGGCTGGAGATGGGGCTCAGCAGTAGAGCATCTGCCCAGAAAGCATGAGACCAAGTTCAAGAATAAGGGGGAAAATGCTCTATGGAGAACACTGGTACTTGTCAACACAAAACAGATCTGACCTTGGTGTGTTTCTACCACTGCTACTGACTATCCATAACTCAGGAAAATGGATAGTCACACCCCCTTCTCTGCACACCTCCAATGACATCTGGGGCGAGAACAGCTTTGAATGGGTTAAGATCCACGGAGAGGACAGGCGAGTACCTTCTGAACCACCAGGGCTGGCAGAGTTCCTGACAAAGGCCCAGGCCTCATCTTCTGTGGCAAACTTCTTAAATCTGGCAGCAGGAAATCGGTTCACCTGTTCACGACACTCATTCCTGGAAAACAATGCACCTGTCATTTCTTTCCTCTCTCTATCCCTCTTTATCTTTCTTTACCAGGGCAACAAACGGTCTTCTTAGCTTGAGAAGAACGTGAGAAAGGACAAGCTTCCATTCCTCGAGGCAAAGGGTCATGCTTAATTCTAGCTTTATGTTACCTAGCACCCTCGGCCGGTCCTGCTACCTGCAGCCGGGAGGCTTTCCTCAAAACTCCAAGTGCGTTGAAATGCAGTCTTGTTACTGCAGCAAAAGGGCCAGCCAGCATCCCAGAGGCTTCTTCCTCAACACTTGACGGGCCTGGACGTCACCCAGCTCCACAGCCTCAAGTCCTGCTCCTGCCAGTTCTCTGCCCCATCGGCTCCCCGACCACAGAAGCCACCCAGGAGCACCTCCCTTCCCACTTCCAGACCACGGTAACCACCGCGAGCACCCCCTCCCCTAGGCCCGCGGATCTCGTTCCCGGGACTGGACTGCAGTAGTGGCTTCTGAGAGTTCCTAGATTTACACACACAGGGCAGGGGCTGGGGATTGAGCTCCGCTGGAGAGCGCTTGCCTGGCAAGTGCAAGGCCCAGTCTGGTCCTCAGTTCTGAGGGGGAAAACCATAAAAGGCCAAAATAGTAGTAGTAATAAGAGTAGTAATAAGGCAAACACGCAGGGCAGACAGTATGAGGTATCTCAGCTCCGGCTGCATCTTGACTGGCACGGGAGACCTGGAAATCCTGGCTGATGGTGACTACAAGTCACGTCGGGGGAGGAGCAAGGAAGACCAAAGGGAAGACCCAGGCCGCGCACGAACTTCCCGCCGCGGTGATTCGCCCGAGCCCGCGGAGTGCGCAGGGGTGGGCAGGAACCTCCGGCGGGACGGCGGGGGGCGGGGGGGACCCCGCGGAGGGAGAGGGCGGCGGCGGCGGGCGGGCCCGTCGGGGGGAGAGGGCGGCGGGGGGGACCCCGCGGAGGGAGAGGGCGGCGGCGGCGGGCGGGCCCGTCGGGGGGAGAGGGCGGCGGGGGGGACCCCGCGGAGGGAGAGGGCGGCGGCGGCGGGCGGGCCCGTCGGGGGGAGAGGGCGGCGGGGGGGACCCCGCGGAGGGAGAGGGCGGCGGCGGCGGCGGGCGGGCCCGTGGGGCCAGGCCTGGCCTCGGGAGGGCGGCCGGGGGACCCCGTCGGGGGCAGAGGGCGGCGGCGGCGGGCGGCCCCGCCGGGCCGGGCCGGGCCCCGCACTCACCAGCTCAGGAAGACCCCGGTGCGGCGGCCCCTGCGCACGGCGTAGAACATGGCGGGCCCGCCGCAGCCCCGGCCGCAGCCGCCGGCGGAGAAGACGACGAAGCCGCGCGCCAGGGGCGAGAGCCAGCGCATGGCTCAGGCCGCCGCGGCGGGCCGCAGCCGGGCCCCGCGACCCATGCCCGCGCGCGCTTCCGGGACGGCGCCGGGAGATGACGCGGGCCTGCCGGGGGCGGGGCCTGACGGGGGCGGGGCCCGCCGCCTGGGCCTCCGCACGGTCACAGCCGTGGTGGGAGCCCCAGGCCTGGCACGCGCGCGCGCGCACGCGCAACACCAACGTTATCGACACTTCCCGAGTGAGGAACTCCGCGTGCACCTCCCAGCCGAGCACACACGGCGAGAGCGAGGGGACGTGTTCAACGCCCTTCCCCCGGAGGAGCCGCCCAGCGCGACGACCTCATCCCCCCCCCCCGGGCACGGTGACGTCATCCCCGGGCACGGTGACGTCATCCCCGGGCACGGTGACGTCGCCCCGGGCACGGCGACATCCCCAGCCGCAGCCGTCAAACCACAAATGAGCGAGGCCCGGCCAGGACGGGACCTTAGGCCAGCAAGGTGAGGCAGATGAACCTGCCGGAACCGCAGGTAGTGCGTCTGGTGACGTGTGAAGCCGGACCTCACCATGCCTGCACACACGTACACGTGTGCATTATACGTGTGAGTTGCTGGGAACAGCATCATGAGACTGCCACCAGACACAGGTGAAGGTTTGCGACGTTTCCCTTTAAAAGTAGGGACTCGGGCTGGGGATATGGCCTAGTGGCAAGAGCACTTACCTCCTATACATGAGGCCCTGGGTTCGATTCCCCAGCACCACATATACAGAAAACGGCCAGAAGTGGCGCTGTGGCTCAAGTGGCAGAGTGCTAGCCTTGAGCAAAAGGAAGCCAGGGACAGTGCTCAGGCTCTGAGTTCAAGCCCCAGGACTGGCAAAAAATAAAAATAAAATAAATAAAAGTAGGGACTCAGCCAGGCGCCGGGGGAGGCTGAGATCTGAGGACCACGGTTGGAAGCCAGCCCCGGCAGGAAACTCCCCGAGAGACTCTCATGCCCAATTAACCCCCAGAAAACCAGAAGTGGCCCTGTGGCCCAAAGTGGTAGAGCGCTAGCCTTGAGAGAGAAGGCTCAGGAACAGTGCCCAGGCCCTGAGTTCAAGCCCCACAACCGACAATACATACATACATGCATAACATGCATACATACATACATACTTACATACGTACATACATGCATTACATACAATGTAGGGACTCTTCACTTAGGGCCTTTGACTTTGATCATAAGAATTCCTGGGAAAGTCATAATGGTAAGAAAACTTGGCGGAGCTTTATTGAGCAAGCAAGCAAACAAACAGACAAAAAGCAGACAGACAAGCAGAAAGGAGGGGGCACACTTTAACAGAGTGCAGAGACAGAGACACACAGCTCCTTGGCCGTTAGGGGGATTTATAGGGTAAAGACAGGTGTTTTACCTTAGCGCTAATCTCTCCTGGTACGCTTTCTGAGTTTCTGGATGTTTTGAGGATTCTTTCCAGGTAAGAACTCATCCTGCCACAAAACAGGTCCTTACTCTTGCTAGAGGGAGGGCATCCTGTTGTCTGCATTCTGAGTGGGAGGATGCTTAAGTGCTGGGGGGCATTTCTCTCAGGAAGGCATACATCCTGCCAGACAAATGTTAATTCTTGATGTGAGGAGGAATGCATTGCTCAGGAAGGGATGCGTCCTGTTGTCTGTCTTTGAAGCAAAGATGGAGCTTCTGTGTTTCCAAATGGCCATGTTTCTACGTTGCCTTCACCCCGCCTCATTTTCCCCTAAGTGACTTCAGTCCCTTAATCTTAAGGGAAGTAGATGAATGAATATCTCTCGTACTTGCTGGAAGCTGACCATACCTCATTTCCCTGTAGCCTAGCCTGCTTCAAAACAAAAACTGTTTAAAGGGGTGCGCTAAGAAGGAGTAGTATAGATGGGGAGAACGTGATGAAAATACATTGTATGTATGTGATTGTTGAAAGAAATCCCTTTATCAACTGAAGAAGGTGTTAAAATAACCTAGTGAGGGCATCAAATGCACTCAGATGTGCAGACGCCAGGAATTTTCTGGTGTTGAAGCTTCGTGCAGTCTACCTTGAGGCAAGATAGCCAGGGTAAGGCAACAGAAAATCTAGAAAACTAAATCAGAATTCAAGCCAAGCGCGGGAGCTGAGATAGATCCAAGAAATAAGGCTGAAAAATCACTGGAATGGAACAAAATGGAGCCAACTGTTCAAAAATGTAAAGACCTGCTCTCTTCAAAATTCTTTCTCTTTTCATTCCCTTCTCTTTTGGTGTTATCTGAGATCTACTACCTCACAGGAGTCAATGGAAAGAAAATTAGCTGGAAAGAGAAGTAACTACAAAGAGAAAATGTCTGGTTTTGTAACTCTGTGAACTGGGAACAATATCTAAAAATGACCCTAAAAGAATGGACACCTGTATAATAAACCCTCTTATGGTAGAGCCAACTGGACTCCTTGTCTCCAGGTAGAATCATATAATCAAAACATGGTAACTGTGGGCTGGGAATGTGGCTTAGTGGTAGAGTGCTTGCTAGCATGCATGAAGTCCTGGGTTCAATTCCTCAGTGCCACATAAACAGAAAATGTTGGAAGTGGCGCTGTGGCTCAAGTGGTAGAGTGAGTGCTAGACTTGAGCAAAAGGAAGCCAGGGACAGTGGTCGGGCTCTGAGTTCAAGCCCCAGGACTGGGGAAAAACAACAATGACAACAACACGGTAACAGGGAAGTTCCTAGGCAGCCATATGTCGAGACCATTTGTGGCCTCCAGTCCCCCACCCAGTTGAGGACACAAAACCCTGAAAAGCAGTCTGGCTCTGCTGGCGGCTTGTGAGAAGGTGCTGCTAGCTTAGTCCCCTTCCTCTCAAACCCGCTTTGTCTCAGCACACTAAATAAATGTGTGCTTCCTCAGTAGACTGGAAGTCCGTGTTGTCCTTGCTCTAAGCTGGTCCTGGTGGAGTGTTCCCCTCTCCTGCAGGGATCCCACCTTTTCTGAGTACTCCGCCAGCGGCACTCTGGAACGTCCCCTGGCCGCCCTGGAAGGCTGCGGGGCGGCCATGCTGGTGGCGTTTTAACCGATGTTCTCTGGAGGCTGTGGGCTTTTGTGCCCGAGGCTGCTTTGTGGTGTGCGAGACAGGGAGCCGTGTGCAGGGCGTGGCATGTGCGCACACTCGTGTGTGTTCCTGAGGATCGAGCCCAGGTACTTAAGCCTCCTTGTCTTGTTGTTCTCTCGCTGGGGCTTGAATGCAGGACCTGGACACGCTACCCCTAAGTTTGTTTGTTTGTTTGTTTGTTTCTCAAGGCGTGTCCTCACCCCTTGAGCCACAGCTCCACTTCAGCTTGTCACTAGTTAATTGGAGTTTGTCTGCCTGGACTGGATTGGAACCTGGATCCTCAAGTATCAGTCGTGTGTGTGTGTGTGTGTGTGTGTGTGTGTGTGTGCGCGCGCGCGCAAGCACTGGTCCTTGGGGTTTTTTTGCTTTGTTTTTTTTTTATTTATTATTATTATTTTTTTTTTTTGCCAGTCCTGGGCCTTGGACTCAGGGCCCGAGCACTGTCCCTGGCTTCTTTTTGCTCAAGGCTAGCACTCTACCACTTGAGCCACAGCGCCCCTTCTGGCCGTTTTCTGTATATGTGGTGCTGGGGAATCGAACCCAGGGCCTCATGTATACGAGGCAAGCTCTCTTGCCACTAGGCCATATCCCCAGCCGGGTCCTTGGGTTTGAACTGAACACTGTCCTTGAACTTCTTGCTCAAAATTACTGTGCTCTACCATGTGAGCTACAGCTCCACACTTGGCTTCATGGTGGTTGGAGATGAGCATCGCCCAGACTTTCCTAAACAGGCTGGCTTGGAATTGCAATCAGACCTCGGACCTCCTGAGTAGCTAGGATTACAGGCGTGAGCCACCAGCACCCAGCAGCTCTTAGCCTTTTGAGTTACTGGGATTTCAGGTGTGAACCGACAGTACTCACAGCTTTTTTGTGGAGAGGCACCCGTCATTTACTTGGGTTCATTGATTAAAAAGCAGGATAACAACGAGGTGTCTCAGCCTCTGCTGTGCATCTGTGTTGTTTGATTTGAGCCATTCTCTTCTGCAGTCACTTTACAGTCACCTTGAGCTTCAGAAAGGACAACATTTTATGGATGAGCATCTTGCGACAAAAGGCCAATGGCCCATATGACAGGCGATACTGACTTCATGTTATTGTGACAAAAGGTAATAAATCCTAGCTACTCAAGAGGCTGAGATCTGAGAATCATACTTTGAACCCAGCCAGGGAGAAAAGTCCACTGAGACTCCTATTTCCAATTAACCACTCAAAAAAACAGAAGCGGAGCTGTAACTCAAGTGCACTATACCTGAGCAAAAGAGATAAGCAACAGTGCCCAAGCCCTGATTTCAAGCCCCACCACTGACCAAGAAGAAAATGTAAAACCGCTGTCAAGGAAGAGAACTGTCCAGCGCTGCGGGCAGTGACATGTTTCCGCCCCTCAAGTGACAAAGCCATAGCAATTTCTCAGGATCCAATCCAGAAACAAGGACCAGGATAAAGAAAAGCAACTGCATCTAGGACTGGGACAGTTTAATAATTACTTAAACCTTTCTCCCAATGCCTCCAGTTATTAGTCATTTTTTTTGGTAGGTCCTGGGTCTTGAACTCGGGGCCTGGGTGCTGTCCTTGAGCTCTTTTGCTCAAGCTACTACTTTGAACCACAGTTCCGCTTCTGGTTTTTCAGTAGTTAATTGGAGATAAGAGACTCACAGGGACTTTTCTGCCCGTGGTTGACTTTGAACCACAATCTTCAGCCTTCCGCAATAGCCAGGATGACAGGCGTGAGACACCAGCGCCTGGCACGTTTCTGTGTACACCCATAGCTCATGCCTGGAGCCTGAAGTAACTAAAGACGGGTTGATCTACTGCCCTCCTAAGCTGCTTGTGCCATGAAACACAACGTCTTTTCTCTGCCCGCCGCTCATCTCTGCATTTGTACGTAGGAACAAGTGGCCAGACCTGACATGTGGATTCCCAGGGGTTTGGGGCAGCAGACTTGGGTTGTGGCTTCAAATATGCGTAGACAGTAACTCCCCAGCCCCGCATGTGTTGCTTTACATCGACGATGAGCCCCACACTTGAAGTAGCGGTGCCTGCGTGGTTACGTCCCATTCGCCGGCGGGCTCTGACGCGTGGGCGTGGCGGTCCGGACCGTGCACAGGAAGTGACGCCTGAGCACTGCAGCACAGGGGGCTAGCGCAGGGCTTCCGGCCTCACCCTGAGCTGGTCCTGGCCGGTAGGGTGATCGTAGTAAGGACGGGCTTGCCAGCTCCAAGTGGAGGGGAGAGAAAGGAACTCCCAGGAAGGGCAGTGCATTAACTCTTCCTTCCTTCCTTCCTTTCTTTTTTTTTTTCGCCAGTCCTGGGGCTTGAACTCAGGGCCCGAGCACTGTCCCTGAGCTTCTTTGTACTCGAGGCTAGGACTCTACTACCACTTGAGCTATAGCTCCACTTCCAGCTTTTTCTGTACATGTGGTGCTGAGAATTGAACCCAGGGCTTCATGCGTGCTAGGCAAGCACTCTACCAATCTACCGCTAGGCCACAGTCCCAGCCCAATGCATTAACTCTTTTTTAAAAATTTTATTGTCAAACTGATGTACAGATAGGTTACAGTTCATACGTTAGGCACTGGATACATTTTTTGTACTGTTAATGCATTAACTCTTGGGGCTGGGGATATGGCCTAGTGGCAAGAGTGCTCGCCTCGTATACATGAAGCCCTGGGTTCGATTCCCCAGCACCACATATACAGAAAATGGCCAGAGGTGGCGCTGTGGCTCAAGAGGTAGAGTGCTAGCCTTGGAAGTGGAAGCCAGGGGCTGTTCTCAGGCCCTGAGTTCAAGCCCCAGGACTGGCAAAAAAAAAAAAAAAATGCATTAACTCTTGATGGAGCTGAGAGGCCTATCAATTCACCTCCATTGCAAGGGATCCTCACGGGCTCTCCTGTCACTTCATTAGGACAGTTTAGGATCAGGAGGAAAAGGATGAGTCTGAAGCTGCTCTGACCTCTGGCTCTTGGCATCTCAAGACACTGAGGAGAGACATTCCCAGCACGGGGCTTTCTTTTCTTTCTTTCTGCCAATCCTGGGGCTTGAACTCAGGGCCTGGGCACAGTCCCTGAGCTTCTTTGTACTCAAGGCTAGCACTCTACTACTTGAGCCACAGTGGGACTTCCAGCCTTTTCTGTTTATGTGCTGCTGAGGAATCGAACCCAGGGCTTCAGGCGTGTTAGGCAAGCACTCTACTGTTAAACCACATTCCCAGCCCCTGGCCTTTTTTGTTTGTTTTTATGGTACTTTAACACACCATAGACGTCGTTTAACAGGTCTTGGAACACAACTGTCCACTCTCCACCCAGCTGCCACAGGCCCCTGGGTCCCTTCAAGATGACCCTGTACACACTGAAATGAAGTCCTTTCCACAGAAAGCTATCTTAGCTCCCTGGTCCTGAGTTTCCAGGCCTCGCCCTGCCCAGTCCTCACTCCTGCCTCAGTATGACCAGCGGGCTTGTTACAAACAGAAGGCATGGTGTGCATCCCTGTCCCCTTGGGCGACGTTGTGACACTCCGTGTTACAAGGTGGGGACTCGGGTGGGCGTCCGGGCCACGGCCAGGGAGCCCAGGTGATGGGGTCACTGCCCTTGGGGAAGAGGTGCCAGAAAGCCAAGGGGGGGACACCGCGCAGACTCAGCACTGGACAGCACAGGTCTGCACCTCACCCGAGACTCGGGAGCTCCGGGGGTGCAAACGAGGATCGGGCCGGGCCCGGGGGCCGCGGGCGGCGACCCCGCCGGGGGGCGACCCCGTCCCGCCGCGCCACTCCGCGTCCCAGGCGCCCGGGCGGCCCGACGCCCGCCCCGCGAGGCCAGGCCCCGCCCCCGGCGCCACTTCCGGCGGCTCCCGGCCCCGCCCTCGGCCCCGCCCCTTCCGCCCGGCGCCGGGACCCGCGGCGCTCTCGCGAGACCGGGCCTCTTCCTCCCCGGCTCTCCTCACGGTAGGCTCGCGGCCCGCGCCGTCCGTCCCCGCGTTTTTCGGCCGGCTTGGGGAGGTGGGGGTCCGCGGGGGCCTCCGGGGGCGGCGGGGCCCGCGCGCGGGGCGGGATGCGGCCGATGGTCGGGGCGGCGCCCGCCGATGGCGCCCGGGCCCCGCTGACCCCCGCGCGCTCTGCCCCGCAGGACGCGGCCATGTTCAGCTCCAGCGCCAAGATCGTGAAGCCCAATGGCGAGAAGCCCGACGAGTTCGAGTCCGGCATCTCCCAGGTGCGCGCCCGACCCGGCCCGGGGAGGAGCGGGGACCCCGGCCCGGGGAGGAGGGGGGACGGGGGCAGAGACGGCCCGGGGAGGAGGGGGGACCCCGGCCCGGGGAGGGGGGACGGGGGGGGCGGAGGCGGCCCCGGGGGGAGCGGGGACCCCGGCCCGGGGAGGGGGACGGGGGGCGGAGGCGGCCCCGGGGGGAGCGGGGACCCCGGCCCGGGGAGGGGGACGGGGGGGGCGGAGGCGGCCCCGGGGGGAGCGGGGACCCCGGCCCGGGGGAGGGGGACTGGGGGCGGAGGCGGCCCCGGGGGGAGCGGGGGACCCCGGCCCGGGGAGGGGGACGGGGAGCGGGGACCCCGGGCCCACCCTATGTCCGGCCCGCCCGCAGGCGCTGCTCGAGCTGGAGATGAACACCGACCTCAAGCTCCAGCTGCGGGAGCTCAACATCACGGCGGCCAAGGTGAGCGGCCACGCGGTCCGGGGCGCGGTCCGAGTCCCAGGCGGGGGCCCTGGCATTGCCTTAGAAGGGGCTCCCAGGCCCGGGGGGGCTGGGGCTGCCTCCCGGCCCTGATCGTGTCCCTGGGGCGAACCTTAGACCAGGATTGTCAGATTTTTCCCTCCCTTGCTTTTAAATACTCAGACCGGGGCTGGGAAAGTGACTCAGTGGCAGAGCGCTTGCCCTGCATGCGTGAACGAAACTGGGTTCGATTCCTCAGTACCACGTGAGCAGAAAAACTGGAAGTGGCACTGTGGTTCAAGTGGTAGAGTGCTAGCTAGCCTTGAGCACAGACAGGCCCAGAGTTCAAGCCCCACGATCCTCCCCCTCCCCCCCAAATAGAATGGAATAGAACCAACAAGATACGAACTTTAAATGTGAAATTTCTTTTTCCAGGAAATTGAAGTTGGTGGTGGTCGGAAAGCTATCATTATTTTTGTTCCAGTTCCTCAGCTGAAGTCTTTCCAGAAAATCCAAGTCCGGCTAGTTCGTGAGTTGGAGAAAAAGTTCAGTGGGAAGCATGTTGTCTTCATTGCCCAGGTTTGTGTTCTGTTTCCTGGGTTTGATGCAATGACTCGTGTTTGGGCCTGCATTGTAGCCACGAAAACAGCCCTGTTACAGTCTCAGTGCTGGGAAAGGATACTTGCTTTCAGCACTGAAGACACGTGCTTCCAAGTCTGCAGAGTAGCAGGGTGGGTGTTTTGGAACTGATGGAGCTGCTCTTGGTATCTGAAGTGCCCTGTGGTCTGTGGATGGTGCTTCTGCATGGCCGTCACTGTCCTGGGCTCACGTCCTCAACGGAGGCTGGAACGGCACGGGAAAGAGGGCAAAATCAAGACACCATGTGGCTTTGCAGATGAAGGTTGGGGGCTAAGGGCCAGGACTTAGGGGGAAAAAGGAAAGGTGCCCAGCGTCAGGCCTTCTGGTACCTGTGCAGGTAGTGGGCGATGTGAATGTGGAAACACTTTTTACAGTAGCACTGTAATAGAAGGGATTGTGAATGGATTGGGAAGTAGCTTGAACTCAGGGCCTAGCATTTTCCCTGGCTGCTTTTGCTCAAGGCTAGCATACTGCCACTTGAGCCACAGTGCTGTTTCTGGCTTTTTCTGTGCATGTGGTGCTGAGGAATGGAACCCAGGGCTTGGTGCATGCTAGGTAAGCACTCTACCACCAAGCCCCGTTCCCAGTCCTGGGAAGTAGCTTTGTAGCAGCTTCTCGGTGAGTGGTTCCGTTTTAAAAGCAGTTCTATTCTTAGCATTATGTCGACTTAAGGCTTTTGTGTGTATGTGTCCATTTTGCTATATGATGATTTTTGCTTACAGAGGAGAATTCTGCCCAAGCCAACTAGAAAGAGCGAACAAAAAATAAGCAGAAGCGCCCCAGAAGGTGAGTGCTCTAGCTGCCTGGGAATGCCTGCCGGGCTCCCTGTGGCTGTTGGTTAACCCTGCAGGGTGCTGTGCTTGTCACACTGCGGGTGGACGGCTGCTTCCCTCTGCAGTTACAGTGCGTGCTCTCGGTTCCAGTGCGTGTGCACAGGCAGTTGTACAGTGAGTCAGGGGTTGCTCTTCGCTCTCTGGGGAAAGCATGAAATGAAGAGGAGGCTGTATGTAGCTTTTGTTCTGGTAAAAGCATCTGAGAGGTTGTGAGGTAGTGTTTTTCTGCTCTGGATTAGAGGTAAGACAAGATGGATTTTCCTAGTGGTAGTGCTGTTAACCACTGAGCTTAATTTAAGAGTGTCTGGTGGAGGTCGTGGCTAGCTGGCTTCTGTGAAATTGTTGGACCTGCAGGAATCCCCTGAAATGTATTTTTTTTTGTCTTTTCTTTTTGGTACTGGGGATCGAACCCAGGACATTGCACTTGCTAGGCAAGCACTTTGCCACTGAGCTCCATCCCAGCTCTGAACCCCCTGAAAGTATAAGTATTGTTTCTCCTGGTTGTCTGTGGGTAATCGGAGCTTTGCAGCAGTGGGAGCGGCCTACACGCGGCCTGGACCTCCCCGGGAGCCCTGTCACCGGCTCGGCCCCACACCTGCGGTGTCACTCCTTGTCCAGCTCAGCACCCCACTCACCCTGTTGAGCGCCCCGTCTGCACTGTAGGCCTCTGGTCTTGCACAAAGATCTCAGACGGGTCAGGACAATCCTGCTGTTCCAGGCCGGTTTCCTGCTTTCAGAAACTTGTAGCTCTGGACAAATGGAATCTTGAAAAGATTCTATGAATGGCTTTGTTTCTGTTAGATTTATGGTGTGTGTGTGTGTTGGTCCTGGGTTTGAGTTCAGTGCTGGCTGCTGTCCCTGAACTTTTTTTGTTCAAAGCTGATGATGCTATCTTTTGAGTCACGGCTTCCCTTCTGGCATTCTAGTGGCTAATTGGAGATGAGAGTTGCGTAGATGGCTTCACACTGATCCTCCTGTCTCTGCTTCCTGAGTAGCTGGGGTTACAGGCGTGAGCCACTGACATGGTTGGTCTTTATGGTTTAGCAGGCAAATGTTCCTTTGCAGCCTTAGCTTGTTACTGAGCAGACGCACGCGTCCACCTGCTGGGCCTTCGGGGGTCAGTGGCGTCTTGGGAAGTGCGTTTCCCTTTGGTGTGCCCTGTCTGTCAGGTTGAGGGCCACACTAGCACTGCAGGGTGGGGTTGAGCAGAACATTATGTGTGCAACCGTGGCGTGGTAAGAACCAGAGGACAACCAGGATGCCACTCCCAGGGTGGAATCGAGCCTGGCGCCTCGGCTTCTGGGGTCTGGTGCACCAAGACTGCCCAAGTGGTTAAGACAGCCTGGTCCTCCGCAGGCCTGGGCTGTGCGCGGCCCTGCTCCGCCCCGTGCTGGTGAGCGGGGTGTGGTTCCTGACTGCAGTGTCTGGCGGTAGGCATATTCGGTTCCTTGCAGCGGGCTTTTTATGGTCAAGCTCCTGCGTTGGAGCCCTTGGAGTCAAGGAGAGTCGGGGACTGAGCTGCTGAGCCGCTGCTGTAGCGGTGGTGAGCTCTGAACCTCCTGAGGGGCCATCCTGGCGGTTGGCACGCTGGCTTGGTCCTGCTGGGTGGGCCCGGGGTGGGTCAGGTGGCATGCCGAGCTGGAGGCACTTTGGTCATCGATGTTAGTATTTCAGGATTAATCTTGGCAGTGTTTGGTTTTTGACTGTAGAGAATAGTGTGGAAATTGTGTGTAAGTCCCTGACGGCTTCCACGACCAGCATGTAGATCCCCAGAACCACGTAGATCACACCTCACATGGGCGAGGCTTTAGGAGGAAATGGCTACGCTCCCGTAGGCAGAGCGGGCTGCTTGGGGGCCCACGGGCGGGGGCGCCCTGGCCGCACGCTCACCGTCGCTGCCTCCTCCAGCCGCACGCTGACGGCCGTGCACGACGCCATCCTGGAGGACCTGGTCTTCCCCAGCGAGATCGTGGGCAAGAGGGTCCGGGTGAAGCTGGACGGCAGCCGGCTCATCAAGGTCCACCTGGACCGCGCGCAGCAGAACAACGTGGAGCACAAGGTAGGGCCGCGGGGGGAGGAGGCCCCTGGTCAGTTGGGCCAGGTTCTGCGTCGGGTTATTGCAGAAGACAGGTGAACGTCCCTGTGCTCTTGAGGAAGGCTGCCTGTTGCTGAGTCGGTTGGGCGGTGTGTTCGGATCCAGAGGTGTTGGCATGGCAGCGCCCTGGCTCTGCGGGCTGGGGGTGTGTGTGTGCACGCGCGCGTGTGCAGCGTGAGTGCCATGGTGCATGGGGATGAACTTCCTCAGCCCCCTGCGGGCTCCGCCCAGCTGCACAGCCGCCGGGGGCTGCATGTAGGGCCGACACAGTGTGTCTTTTGGTAACGCATTCTCTCTTTCCTCGTAGGTGGAAACGTTTTCTGGTGTGTATAAGAAGCTCACGGGCAAGGATGTTAATTTTGAATTCCCAGAGTTTCAGTTGTAAAGAGAGATGAGTAAATAAAGTGTAATTCTTAGCGTGGGTTTTGCTGTGTCTCTCATTCCGCTAGTGGCGCAGAGGGGCACGGTCGGGGTGTCACACTGGGGTGTCATGGATACCCAGTGTACCAAAACCATACACAGTACGGGAGAAGCCACGCACAATTCACATCGCACGTTAAAACAGCAGCAACGGAATCCTTGTTAACGTATCCTGCCAGGAGTTGATTTTGCTTAGCCTCATATGTCATATGTACATAGCTCTTGAGCTATTGTGATCCTCTGCTAGGACTGACTATCCTAGATATTTTTTTTAGTAATTGTTTGGCTTTAGAGACATGGTGTAAAGCCACTGTCCAAAATATGTAGAAATACCATTTGAAAGGATGTTATTTTACACACACATTCTCTGCTTTTTTTTTCCCTGTTTCTTGGGCAGATGTTTTGCCACCCAAGCTACACCCTCACCTGTTCTGCATTTCTAGCTCAGATAGGGTCTGAATTTTGCCTACGTTGGCCTTAGACCTGATACTCGGACGTACCTCTCCCTTGTAGCTGGGTTACAGGTGAGAGCCACCACACCCGATATTTATTGAGCTCAGCTTACCAAGTTGGCTATTACTGGGCTGAGATCCTCGCCTTCCCTGTCTTCACCTTCTGTAGCTTGGGCTACGGGGATGCACCACCTCCACCTTACCCGGGTTCAGTTCAGGTCAGCAACCTTGAATGTGACTGCTGTTGAGAAAGGTTTTGATAATATGACAGTCCTGGGCTTGACCTCCATCTGGACTCTATCCGGTAAGCCACAGCTCGACTTCCAGCTTTTTTTTTTTTTCTTTCCAGTCCTGGGGTTTGAACTCAGGGCCTGTCCCGGGCTTCTTTTTACTCAAGGCTAGCACTCTACCACTTGAGCCACAGCATCACTTGGCTTCTTCTATATATGTGGTGCTCAGGATTGAACACAGTGCTTCATGCATGCTAGGCAAGTGCTCTGCCTCTAGGCCACGTGGAGCTTTTCTGGTGAATAATTGAAGAGGCCCATGGACATTCCAGCCTGGCTGCTTTGAGCTAGGATCCTCAAGTCTCAGCCTCCTGAGTCGCTAGGATTATAGACAGGGCCGCCGACACCCAAGTAAGAAATTCTCCCAAATTTTATCCTTCATCCTAGAGAACTGAGCTTCACTCAGTGAACCAACAATTCTATCCTGCTCGCTAGACTCATTTAGGGATTTTGAGTGTGTGATTGTTTTGGTGAAACAATTTGTTTTGGTGAAACAAATTGTTTTGGTGAAAGAGAGGCCTCAAAACTGATGTTCCCATGTGCAGGGATTATAGGCATGTACCACTAGGAGTGGCGGTGGGTGGGTAGGCCCCATTCTTCGTTTCTAGTCCACA
>NC_063168.1:76326054-76352108 GCF_023159225.1 Perognathus longimembris pacificus | reverse complement strand
GAGGAAGGCACTGTGTCAGAGTAACCGATGATGCTACGGCAGTGAGCATGGCTGCCCTGGTAAACCCCTCCTCTGCCCAGAGCCCTCAGTGGGAAAATGGGCAAGGCTTGAACGGCCTTGCAAAGGTACCATTCTAGAGACACCAGAGGAGAGGAGGCAGCCGGGTAGCATCTCACCCCCTTGTATCCCAGTCCAAGGCCAGCCAGCTCCTGGCGCCCCGTCCTGTGAGGGGCCTTGACCTCTGCTCTGTCATGGTGGTCCTGGCCTTGTAGGCACATGGTGAGAGCTAGGCCGGCCACGTCCTCACGGGAGTCCTGCTCTTCTGCATTCTCTGCTCCGGGAGTGTGACGGGGACGCCATCGCTGCCACCCTTCCCTGGTCCCTGGGTGCACTGTCACATGGGCCGAGGCCTTGTAACAGGAAAAGGAAGTGTATGGCCACAAACCTGGGCACTTAATGTGCTGCAGGTGCGGGTCTTTTTGTCTCACGCAGCCCCGAGAACACGAGGTCCAACTTGCTCGTGGGACACGCGATGGCCTTTCCAGGAGGTGGCAGTAGCAAGTGCGGCTGGAAGCGGTTCAGTTTCCCAGCGCAGTCAGGAGCAGCTTCCGGGCCATGGTGTGGGCTGTGGGACTACGCAGGAGGCTCTGGGTTTGATCGCTAGCGTCCCACGGAGGCGGGGCCTCCAAAGCCGTAGCCCCGCACCGGAAAGAACCTGGCTTTCTCCAGGCCTGCGGTGCTGGGCTGTGATGCTGGTATGGCGTGGTGTGTGGACTCGGCCCCGCTGCCTCGGTGCCTGGCACTGGCGGAGGGGCACAGAACGGGGGCTGGGAGGCTCATGGCTGCCTTGCTGCCAGGTCTAGGAGGTACAGTGTGGTGCTCACGCCTGGGGACCCTGTGCCAGGGAGGCTCTAGGTGCTGTGACTTTTTTGTTGCTAGTCACAGGGCCTGAATTCAGGCACTAACGACCAGCGCTCTACCACTCAGAGCCACCGCGCCACTTCTGGCTTTCGGTGGTTAACTGGAGACGAGAGTCTCGGGGACTTGGTTTGCCCCGGCTGGCCTTGAACTGCGATCATCTTCAGATCTCGGCCTCCTGGCTAGGATAATAGGTGTGCGCCCCGGCACCCCGGTGGACCTGTGACTTTATACCCCCTGCCTTTGAGACGGGCAGGTCCTGCGGGGCCTCGTGTGTACCTGGTGGCTGCCCAGGCTCGCCTCGGGGATGATGAGGAAGGAAGCCATCCTCGCTCGCCTCTTCTCTGGACTTCGGTCTTGTGTGGGTGGCGAGCGCGCGTGGGAAGCCTGCTGCTGGCCTCCTGGCTGCGCGGTGCGCGTAGCTCGGTTCGGCCGCGTCATCTGTTGCTTCAGTTCACGGTCCGGGTGCTTGGCACGAGGGGCCCAGCTAGCGCTGCGCAGGGCCCCTGGCTGCCGTGTGAGCGGGGGTGGCGGTCTGTCCCCCAGGGGTCCTCGCTTTCACCAGGGGCCCCAGCCCTGGGAAGAACGCGTGGACCCCGACGCCAGCTTTAGGGAGGTGGCGCCCCGTGGTTCTGCTCGAGGCAGGTGCTGGGCCTGCCCTTGGTGTAGGAGAGACTGGGAGGCTGGGCTGCTAGGGAGTCGCCTGGGGCTCCAGGGCTCCGCCGGCCTGGGTGCTGTCCCCGAGCTCTGGTGCTCCAGGCTGCTGCTCTACCCAGCCACACAGCTCCCCTCCTGGTACGCGGGCTTGAACCGTGATCCTCAGATTTCAGGCTACTGCGTGGGATTGCAGGGGTGAGCCCCCAGTGCCTGGCTTAGGGCTGTCCTTGACCTGCAAGCCTGTCTCCCAGGTGGGAAGGATTACAGGCGTGAAGCAGCCGCACTGGCTCCGATCTGGCACATTTCAGTACACCATACCATCGAGTGTCTTTCAAGAACACCAATTAAATGCATCTGCAGTGGTGCCTGGGCTCGTGGAGGGCCCCGCCCCATCCCCCCCCCCCCCCCCCGTGGACCTCTGTGCCCGTGCACCCCCTCCTCGTGCCTGGTCCCCTCTGGCTGGGCTGAGCGGCGGGCCTGGGGGCAGTCAGGCCGGCCCAGGGCCCCAGAGCTGCTCTACTTGGGAGATGAGGCCTTGGGCTGAGGAGGGAGGGAGGGAGGGAGGGAGGGGCTGGCGGAGGTTAACGTCCTGAAGGTGAAAGTGTCCCAGGGACAGGGCCTCGCATCCGGTGTGACCTCTAACCCCCCTCCCCCAGCCTCCATATCGGAAGTGTAAATGTAAATATTGGACGCTGTGGGCCAGAGCCCAGGGCCAGGGCTGCTCCCACCCCACGCCTGCTGCTTCCACAGAGCCGGGGGGGGGGGGGGGGGGGGGGCGAGGAGGGGGGAGGGAGGGGAGCAAGAGCTGGGTGCCCACGTGGGGAGCGTTCACTCAGTTTCCGGGGGACGTTTTTGGCATTATTATTATTTTTTAAACGGTGGTGGTGGGGCTTGAACTCTAGGCCCGGCTCGCGGTCCCTGAGCTCCTGTGTTCCAGGCTAGCCTCCACCACTTGGAGCCACAGCTCCACCTCGGTTTTCTCGTGGTTAACTGTAGATAGGCGTCTCAAGGACTTTCCTGCCTGGGCTGGCTTGAACCGTGATCCTCAGATCTCAGCCTCCTGAGTTGGGATTGCAGGCGTGAGCCGGCAGCTCCCAGCTCTGGTAATAATTTCCAATGTCGGTATAAACACCTACCAACATCTGTAATTGAGAAGTTGCTCTGGGTGGTAACCTGCTTGCTACGCGGTAAGCTCAGTGGCCGCTTGTATTTCTGTAGCGGGGATGAGGTTGTTGGCACTTACTCTGTGCCGGTGCTGCGGCTTGAACTCAGTATCATGCTCTCGCTCCGCCTTGCTTGCTCAGGGGCTGGTGCTCTGTCACTTGAGCCGCGCTCTGCTGCTGGCTTTTTGCTGATTCATTGGAGATACGTGTTGGAGACTCTTTTTGCCTAGGCTGGCTTTACACGTCAGAACCTCGTGATTGCCCCTGTGGGTTCAGGGTGCGCGGTCCCCAGGGGCTGGCGATGTCTGCCGTCCCTCGTCTTGGTCCTCGTGTTCGTTACTTTGCCTGAGCTGCTCTGGAACTCTCAAGCCTCTGTCTCGGCACCTGGGGGTGCTGCCATTACAGACGTGTGTCACCACACCCGTTTTGATCACGTGTGCGTATATACGTGTATATATATAGATGGGGCTTGGACTCAGGGCCTGGCACTGTCCCTGAGCTTCTTGCTCAAGGCTAGCGCTCTGCCACTTGGGCCACAGCGCCACTTCTGGCTTTTTTCTCCATACGTGATGGGGACGCCCTGACTCTTCCCAGACTGACTTCAACGCTCCACTCCTACTGCCTCTGCCTCCCGAGTCGCTGGGACTACAGGCAGGAGGCCTCCCTGCCGGGGGCCCTCACCTTTACAACGCTGAACTTCTCCAACCGCACGCTCATGTAAAGAAAAGGAAAGAAAGAAGAGCCGGGACACACAGGCCGCCCAGCCCCCGAGGGAGCTGTCTGGGGTGGGGTGGGGGCCGGGGCTGGTTCCCACACTCGGCCTGGCGCTGCGCGGCTGCTCTCGGCTCCTGGCAGGAAGCGCGTGCAGATAAGGCTGCCGCCTCCGCGGCTGGCCAGGAGGTCTGTGTAAATAGCCGGCATGAGGCTCTGCAGAGCAGTGTCCCCGCGGGGCCGGCCACCGCCACCGCCACCGCCACCGCAGGAGCAGCTGCAGGTAGGAGAGCGGCGGCTCGCAGGGCCGGGGCGGGACCAGCCCGGCACCAGCATCCTACAGTTTGGTTAGTTCAGTAGTTAAAGATGGAAGCTTCTCGAAGCCCATCGCTGAGGCCCTTTAGACGGGTCCGTGTCGCCGGGGTCACGGGGCCAGGGCTCTTGGGTTGCAGAGACTCAACCCCCCGGGGAGAGTGCGTGGGTCTCCTGCTGGGTCTCTCCTGAGCCCGAAGCCCGCACCCCCTGGGCACCCCTGGGCACCCCGACCGCCGGCTTCTGAGCCTGGGTGTGGCCACGGCTGGGGGGGGGAGGGAGTGTGGGGGGGCGCTGAGGGCAAGTGCAGCAGTGGACCTGGGCTGCTGGAGCCCCGTGCCCCCTCTGCCGGGGTCCGGCGTGATCTCTTCTTCAAACGCCCCCCCACGTTCAGCCCCCCGGCCAGCCGGCCGTCCCCCGCGCCTGCCCGCCCGCCGGCTCACAGATAGCCGTGCCGTTTGTTATTCTTAGAGCCATCCCGGAATGGCGGCGGCTGCTCTGTTTAGAAAACCAAATTCTTCTTCGGAGCAGGCAGCCGATGGCGGAGCCCCGCTAGCGTGTCCCTGGTGCACCCTGGGCTGCTCAGATCCGGGGCTGACGGGGGGGGGGGGGGGAGGGGGGGGGCCACGGCCGGGACGCGTGCGATGCGACCTGAGCCACGGCTCCAGGTTCTGGCTTTTCGGGGGTGAGTTGGAGAGAAACCTACGTACGTATCTGCCTGGTGGGGCTTTTGAAGGGCGACCCTCAGACCTCAGCCTCCCGAGTGGGCTGGGGGGGTGGCAGGCGGGAGCCACCGGCACCGCCTCCGTGTGTTTTTTGGATGCCCCGTGATGGAGAGACGGAGGGGCCGAGGGGCGCTTGCCCCTCCCCGGGGCAGGCACAAGAGCCCCCAGCCCCTCGTGGCCCACGCCGGCCGCCCCTGCTTGGCTCCCGGATGCGGCTCTTGGTGCTGGCGTCCGGTGGCACCCCCGGGGCCCGGGCTCCCGGCCTGTGGACCGAGCGGTGAACCCCGACCCCGAGGCCCTCCTCCGGCACGCCCGCGGCTGGCCCCCGCCGAGGGTCCGCCTGGGGCTCTCGGAGCTGGCTTGGGTGGCAGGGACGTCCCAGCCAGCTCCGCCTCTGGCCGAGCTCGGGGGAGAGGCTGCTGGGCTGGGGGCCGGGAGCCCCCCCCCCCGGGGAGGTATGGGGTGGGCGCGGGGGTGTGGGCCTCGCTGGCCGCGGCGCGCGCGGTGACCCCCGCCTTCCTCCCCAGAGGTCGATGTCCTGCCTGGCGCTCGCCATGAGCAGGGTCCTGGCTCTCGTGGGCTTGCTGACCGGCCTGGCCTTCCTGTCCCTGCCGCCCGCGGGATGTCAGCCGACGGCCGACGACCCCTGCTCGCTGCAGATTCTTGTCCCCGGCCTCAAAGGTAACAGCACCGACCCTCCCCGCTGGCTCTGGCCGCTCCGTCCAGGCGGCCCCGGGGGACCTGCTTCCCCGCCCGCGCGTTCCGGGGCCGCACCTGGACGGCTAAACCGTTCCTCAGCCGAGGAACTGCGCCCTCCCGAAGCCAGCGCCCATCGCCAGCTCGGGTCCCCACGGGGGCCTGTGTGAAGACGCCCAGTGGCCATCTCAGGCCCTGCGCTCACCATCTGCCTGGGCTCAGCGCCGGGTCCCGGGGCCCCACGGTGCGCGCTCCCCGCCGGGTCCCACAGTGCGCGCTCCCCGCCGGGTCCCGGGCCCCACAGTGCGCGCTCCCCGCCGGGTCCGGGCCCCACAGTGCGCGCTCCCCGCGGGGTCCCCGGTCCCACAGTGCGCGCTCCCCGCGGGGTCCCCGGCCCCACAGTGCGCGCTCCCCGCCGGGTCCCCGGCCCCACAGTGCGCGCTCCCCGCCGGGTTCCGGGCCCCACAGTGCGCGCTCCCCGCCGGGTCCCCGGCCCCACAGTGCGCGCTCCCCGCCGGGTCCCGAGGCCCACAGTGCGCGCTCCCCGCCGGGTCCCCGGCCCCACAGTGCGCGCTCCCCGCCGGGTCCCCGGCCCCACAGTGCGCGCTCCCCGCCGGGTCCCCGGCCCCACAGTGCGCGCTCCCCGCCGGGTCCCGAGGCCCACAGTGCGCGCTCCCCGCCGGGTCCCCGGCCCCACAGTGCGCGCTCCCCGCCGGGTCCCGGGTCCCACAGTGCGCGCTCCCGCCGGGTTCCGGGCCCCACAGTGCGCGCTCCCCCGCCGGGTCCCGGGTCCCCACAGTGCGCGCTCCCCGCCGGGTCCCCGGTCCCACAGTGCGCGCTCCCCGCCGGGTCCCCGGGCCCCACAGTGCGCGCTCCCCGCCGGGTCCGAGGCCCCACAGTGCGCGCTTCGCGGGGTCCCCGGCCCCACAGTGCGCGCTCCCCGCCGGGTCCCACAGTGCGCGCTCCCCGCGGGGTCCCCGGCCCCACAGTGCGCGCTCCCGCGGGGTCCCGGGCCCCACAGTGCGCGCTCCCCGCCGGGTCCCCGGTCCCACAGTGCGCGCTCCCCGCCGGGTCCCGGGCCCCACAGTGCCGCGCGCCCCGCCGGGCCCGAGGGCTCTCTGTTTAGAATCTTTAACTGGGTGTGGTAGTGCCTGTCCGATCCTGGCCTCCAGAGGCCGGAGGGTCACCGTTTGAGGCCCGCCTGGGCTGTCCAGAGAGACCCTGTCCCACAAGAAGTTTCCTTGTTTTCCTGCTGCTTTGTCTGTGCCTTGCTTCAGCGGGCACTGCGCGGCTGTGGGGAGAGCCTGGGCCGCACCCCGGAGAGTCAGCAGGTCAGCAGGGCCTGCCCAGCAGCACCCCCACCCCACCAGATTGGTGGTTCCCCGAATGCAAGTTGGAACGGGCCCTTGCTCCTTCGGGGTTTCAGGCGGGGCTGGAAGGGCTCCTGGTGCCGAGCCTGCGTGGGTATGGTGGGGACCACAGTCGCTCTTGGAACCCCTGGGGCAAGTTTGCCGGCCCCTTGCCCCCCTGCCCCCCGTGGCAGCTTGGGCTGTGGCCCCCGGGACCCACCCCGAGGGCTGCCGGCTCTTCTCTTGGGTGGAGCCGTTAGAGAAAGCAGATTCCAGCATTTTGGAGCTGTGACACTGTAGAGGCAACAACCACACAAGACCAACTGTAACAGGAGTTTCTGGCTGCAGGCCCAGCCCCTCACCCCGACACAGGAGACACAGCGGGGTGCGGGGGGGGGCGGGAGAGTGAAGGGCAGAGAAGCCCAGGCCTGCGCCAGCCGGGCCAGGGGACAAGAGCCGGTGCACAGCCCGGCGTGGCTGGTGCTCTCTCCGGCTGGCCCTTCGGGGCTTCCCGGCAAGGCTCACCATGGCTCCCCTTGATGGGACCATCTTGCTCCCAGGAGACTGCTGGGTGGGGTTGTGGTCCTCATGTTGGGGTGTCATTGTGGGGGTGCCTCGGGAACCCCAAGGTGGCTGCAGGGGAGAGACTCGGGGAGGCAGAAGCAAAGTGGAGGCAGGAATCCAGGCGTTCCTTCTGCTGTGGCTAGCTGTGGGCCACAGAAAGCACCAGTGCCAACTTAGCAGACCCGTTATAAAACCCCAGCATCTCTGCAAGCATCTAAGCAAGAGCGCAAGGCCCTGGGTGTGAGTTCACTCCAGGGACCGCCACCACCACGAAGAGGTCCATGGACAAACTCCAGGGACCTTCCTAGCCAGCCAAGGAGCTCGCCGTGAGCCCAGCGTTCCTGCCACGCACACTGATGGACCCTGAGTGGCCCTGCCACGTGAGCTTCTCCACGGAGTTCTCAGCCCCGTGGGGAGGCGGGGACCTGAGCCATCTGCACCCCAACCACAGGCGCCTGGGCGGGGCTTGGCAGCCGGTTGTCCTTCCATACATAGACAATCCCCAGGCCGTGTGTGTGTGTGTGTGTGTGTGTGTGTGTGTGTGTGTGTGTGTGTGTGTGCTAGACCTGGGGCCTGAACTCAGAGCCTGTGTGCTGTCCCTGAGCTTTTGGGTTCGAGGCTGGCACTCTACCACTGAAGCCACAGAGCCCCTCCTGGTTTTTCTGGTGGTTCACTGGAGATAAGAGTCTCATGGACTTTTCTGCCTGGCTGCCTTTGAACCGAGATTCTCAGGTCTCAGCCTCCTGAGTAGTGAGGATTATAGGTGTGAGCCACGGACACCCGCTTCTCCTTGGTTCTTTTGTGTGTGATCGTGCCAGTCCTGGGCCTTGAACTTGGGGCCCGGGCAGTGTCTCTGAGCTCTGCTTGCTCAAGGCTAGTGCTCTACCCTCTGAGCCACTTCTCTACTTTGGGCTTTTTCTGGTGGGCAGTTGGGGGTGAGTCTCAGAAGCCGCGTCCTCTCGCTCACGCCTCCGTGGTGAAGCCCCCGCCTCCCGTGAGGCTGCTTCCCGCACGGCTGATGAGAATTCTCACGTGAACCTCGCCCTCGTTTACCGCACGCGATGCTCTGGGCGCTAGGCCGGCGCGTGGATGCCAGGGGTCTCTGGTTTTCCCCGAGTGTCTTTCTGTGGCCTTGCTGTCTCACGGGACTCTCATCTCCCATGAGCTACTCAGAAAAGCTGGACGGGGTGCTGCGGCTCACAGCTGTACAGTGCTGGCCTTGAGCAGAGGACTCGGCAGCGCTTTCCACTGGCCGCCTCTCCCGGCCGGGTGATGCCCGTGCGGAGCCACTGAGAAGTGGGGTTCACTGGCACGTTGGCGCGAAGCAGGCACGCGTTAGTTAGACCAGGTGATGAGAACCCGCACCGGGAGGCGATGAGCCACGGGAAGCCGCTGGTTCCGAGGCGGCCCTGGCGCAGCTGCCGCGGCTGGAGGAGGCTCGGGAAGGAGAAGCCGCGCTCCGTCTGTGTCTCAGGAAGGTCATTTTGTCCCGGATGAGCTGGGAGTGGGGCGGAGGCGGCGAGGGGCCTGGGCTTCCCGGGGGCCCCCAGCCGCCCCCCTCCGCCCCCGCCGGTCTGTGTCTCAGGCTGGCTCCCCCCCCGAGCTCCGGGAGAGCGCTCTGTGGGGCCACGGTGAGGGAGGGGCTGGGGACCCGCGGGGGCGGGCGCAGTCCCGCGAGGGTTCCCCCACGCACCGCGGGAGCGCCTCCCTTCCGGGGTGTGGGCGGGGCAGCCACCCGTGCAGGGGGCAGTGTGGGACAGATCCACCCCCCGAGGGGGGGACTGCGGCGAGGAGGAAAGAGCCCCGAGGATGGAGCTGGGGGGGCGGTGGGCAGGTGCGGTGGAGCTGGGGGGCGGTGGGGGGGGTAGGGGCCGGGTGGTGTGGAGCTGGGAGTGGTGGGGGGTGGTGGGCGGGGTGGAGTTGGGGGCAGTGGGGGGCGGTGGGCGGGTGGGGAGGAGCTGGGGGACAGTGGGGCAGGTGGGGTGGAGCCTGGGGGGCAGTGGGGGGCGGTGGGCGGGTGGGGTGGAGCTGGGGGGCTGTGGGGGGCGGTGGGCGGGTGGGGTGGAGCTGGGGGGCTGTGGGTGGGTGGAGTGGAGCTGGGGGGCTGTGGGGGGCGGGGCAGGGTGGAGTTGGGGCGCATTGAGGCCCCGTGTGCATCACCTTGAGCCTCCCTCATCCCTGTCCCCCCCAGCCCGGCTGGTGTGCTGGCCGGGCTGCTAACCAGATACGACTTCTTCCACAGGGGACACGGGGGAGAAGGGAGACAAAGGAGCCCCAGGGAGGCCCGGAAGAGTCGGCCCCACGGGAGACAAAGGTATGGGCCAGGCTAGCCCGCTGCGAGGGGCGGAGGGCAGGGGCGGCCGCTTGAGGGGTGCTGGGTGGTGCACGGGGCGTGGGGGGCGGCCTGGAGGGGTGCTGGGTGCTGGGTACCGCACGGGGAGTGGGGGGCGGCCTGGAGGGGGTGCTGGGTGCTGGGTACCGCACGGGGCGTGGGGGGCGGCCTGGTGGGGTGCTGGGTGCTGGGTACCGCACGGGGAGTGGGGGGCGGCCTGGTGGGGTGCTGGGTGCTGGGTACCGCACGGGGAGTGGGGGGCGGCCTCGAGGGGTGCTGGGTGCT
This sequence comes from Perognathus longimembris pacificus, assembly GCF_023159225.1. Classification (NCBI taxonomy): domain Eukaryota; kingdom Metazoa; phylum Chordata; class Mammalia; order Rodentia; family Heteromyidae; genus Perognathus; species Perognathus longimembris. Next base: position 76,342,396 of record NC_063168.1, on the reverse strand, counting down.
GGGTACCGCACGGGGAGTGGGGGGCGGCCTGGAGGGGTGCTGGGTGCTGGGTACCGCACGGGGCGTGGGGGGCGGCCTGGAGGGGTGCTGGGTGCTGGGTACCGTGTGGGGAGTGGGGGGCGGCCTGGAGGGGTGCTGGGTACCGCACGGGGAGTGGGGGGCGGCCTGGAGGGGTGCTGGGTGCTGGGTGGTGCACGGGGCGTGGGGGGCGGCCTGGAGGGGTGCGGGGTGGTGGGCGCGGCTCACAGCACAGGCGCGCAGCCAGAGCCGCGTCCCCCGGTGGGCGCTGGGGTCTGGGGCGGCGCGGGGGGCGGCACGGCCGAGGGAGGGGAGGTGTCGCCTGCCGCGCTGCTTCTGGGAGGAGTCGGAGCCGGTGCGAGGCCGAGCCCCGCCCCGAGGCTGAGCCCCGCCGGGGTTTTGTTCAGGTCGGGGGTCATGTAGGTGGGTCCGACGGTCAGCGTGACTGGCGGGGGCAGCATCTGTACCGGGTGGATGTGCGTCCATGCCTGTTTGCTGTGTCCCCGGCACTCTACCCAGGGACGGCCCCCGGGTGCTCACTCCCCGTGGATGGTCCCGTTGGCTGAGGTCAGGGGTCGCGGCCTGGCCCTGGCTGAGGTCAGGGGTCCTGGCTGGGGTCAGGGGTCGCGGCCTGGTCCTGGCTGAGGTCAGAGGTCCTGGCTGGGGTCAGGGGTCGCGGCCTGGTCCTGGCTGAGGTCAGCGGTCCTGGCTGGGGTCAGGGGTCCTGGCTGGGGTCAGGGGTCGCGGCCTGGTCCTGGCTGAGGTCAGCGGTCCTGGCTGGGATCAGGGGTCGCGGCCTGGTCCTGGCTGAGGTCAGTGGTCCTGGCTGGGTCAGGGGTTGCAGCCTGGTCCTGGCTGAGGTCAGTGGTCCTGGCTGAGGTCAGCGGTCCTGGCTGGGGTCAGGGGTCGCGGCCTGGTCCTGGCTGAGGTCAGCGGTCCTGGCTGGGGTCAGCGGTTGCAGCCTGGTCCTGGCTGAGGTCAGTGGTCCTGGCTGAGGTCAGCGGTCCTGGCTGGGGTCAGGGGTCGCGGCCTGGTCCTGGCTGAGGTCAGCGGTCCTGGCTGGGGTCAGGGGTCGCGGCCTGGTCCTGGCTGAGGTCAGCGGTCCTGGCTGAGGTCAGCGGTCCTGGCTGGGGTCAGGGGTCGCGGCCTGGTCCTGGCTGAGGTCAGCGGTCCTGGCTGGGGTCAGGGGTCGCGGCCTGGTCCTGGCTGAGGTCAGCGGTCCTGGCTGGGGTCAGGGGTCGCGGCCTGGTCCTGGCTGAGGTCAGTGGTCCTGGCTGGGGTCAGGGGTCGCGGCCTGGTCCTGGCTGAGGTCAGTGGTCCTGGCTGGGGTCAGGGGTCGCGGCCTGGTCCTGGCTGAGGTCAGTGGTCCTGGCTGAGGTCAGCGGTCCTGGCTGGGGTCAGGGGTCGCGGCCTGGTCCTGGCTGAGGTCAGTGGTCCTGGCTGGGGTCAGGGGTCGCGGCCTGGTCCTGGCTGAGGTCAGCGGTCCTGGCTGAGGTCAGCGGTCCTGGCTGGGGGTCAGGGGTCGCGGCCTGGTCCTGGCTGAGGTCAGCGGTCCTGGCTGGGGTCAGGGGTCGCGGCCTGGTCCTGGCTGAGGTCAGCGGTCCTGGCTGGGGTCAGGGGTCGCGGCCTGGTCCTGGCTGAGGTCAGCGGTCCTGGCTGAGGTCAGGGGTCCTGGCTGGGGTCAGGGGTCGCGGCCTGGTCCTGGCTGAGGTCAGCGGTCCTGGCTGGGGTCAGGGTCGCGGCCTGGTCCTGGCTGAGGTCAGCGGTCCTGGCTGAGGTCAGGGGTCCTGGCTGGGGTCAGGGGTTGCGGCCTGGTCCTGGCTGAGGTCAGTGGTCCTGGCTGAGGTCAGCGGTCCTGGCTGGGGTCAGGGGTCGCGGCCTGGTCCTGGCTGAGGTCAGAGGTCGGGTGTACTCCTGCCGGACCGGGCTGCCCACCTTTGGCATCTGTAGGGTTTATTGTGGTCATGCACATGGGATCAGGATTGGAATCCCGTGGAGATCACCTGGCTGCCCAAGGACCTTCTCCTCCTCCTCCTCCTCCTCCTCCCCCTTTCCCGGCCCCTCCGCTGCCCCGGCATCGCCCACGGCATCGCCCACGGCATCGGCTTGACCTTGGGCCCGGGACCGTCCAGGAGCAGAGCCTGGGCCGGTCACCACGCCAGCGGCCGGCGGCTCGCTCCTTGGTGTCTCCGCTGCCCCCGCAGTCCGTGGGGACGAGCTTCGGTGCCTCAACGTTGTGTCCCAAGGGCCCAGCGGGGGGGGGGGGTCACCCAGAGCCCTTGAGACTCGAGATCCGTGGGCCATCGCGGCCCCGGCCCCGGTCCCGGCCTGCCGCGCTCCGGGGTCTCCAGGCCCGCACACCGAGCTGCCCCCGGGCGCAGCTCGCTGCTGAGTGGGGGCCCTGGAGACCTCGCTCCAGGCCCAGGGGGGCTGTGCGACCTGCCTTTGTCACCAGACCCGGGGGGCGTAGAGAACGGGGTCCCCAGCTCAGCGCCCAGGAAAGGCAAGCCGGCCCGGCGGGGGCCTGGCCTGCGGGAGGGGCGGCCAGGAGGGGGCCGTGGGGAGGGCGGAGCTCGGGATCGGCGCCGTGGGGAGGGCGGAGCTCCGCGATGGGCGCCGTGGGGAGGGCGGAGCTCGGGATCGGCGCCGTGGGGAGGGCGGAGCTCCGGGGTCGGCGCCGTGGGGAGGGCGGAGCTCCGGGGTCGGCGCCGTGGGGAGGGCGGAGCTCCGGGATGGGCGCCGTGGGGAGGGCGGAGCTCCGGGATGGGCGCCGTGGGGAGGGCGGAGCTCCGGGGTCGACGCCGTGGGGAGGGCGGAGCTCCGGGGTCGACGCCGTGGGGAGGGCGGAGCCCCGGGATGGGCGCCGTGGGGAGGGCGGAGCTCCGGGGTCGGCGCCGTGGGGAGGGCGGAGCTCCGGGGTCGGCGCCGTGGGGAGGGCGGAGCTCCGGGGTCGGCGCCGTGGGGAGGGCGGAGCTCCGGGATGGGCGCCGTGGGGAGGGCGGAGCTCCGGGATGGGCGCCGTGGGGAGGGCGGAGCTCCGGGATGGGCGCCGTGGGGAGGGCGGAGCTCCGGGATGGGCGCCGTGGGGAGGGCGGAGCTCCGGGGTCGGCGCCGTGGGGAGGGCGGAGCTCCGGGATGGGCGCCGTGGGGAGGGCGGAGCTCCGGGGTCGGCGCCGTGGGGAGGCGGAGCCCCGGGATGGGCGCCGTGGGGAGGGCGGAGCTCCGGGATGGGCGCCCTGGGGAGGGCGGAGCTCCGGGGTCGGCGCCCGGGCAGCGCCCAGGGCCCCCTGCCGTCCCGGGCAGGCTCTGTCTGCTCTGCAGGCTGCGTGACCTGTGACCTACGACCTGCGTGCTCCCCGTCGGGGCGCGGCTGCTGCCTGTCGCAGGGGCTCCGGGCCGCCTCCCCGGCCGGGGCTCTGGGCTGCACGCGTCAGCCCTCGCTAGACACCGCTCCTCCGGACGCTGAGTTCAGAACGCCGGGCCTGCTGCGTGCGAGCAGCCGCTCTCCCGCTCCTTCCGTGCACCTGGGGACCCTTAGGTTTGCAGCCACGCTGCTTTCCGCCCAGGAGATTCTTCCCGAGAGTGTTTCCAACCCGAGATACACGGCCACCCAGAACACCGTCGCGGAGGTGCGGGCAAGCTCGCAGCACATCCGAAGGGGGATCAGCTCCCGGCGCCGCGGCAGGCCCTGGCGTGGGGCAGGGGCTGCAGAGCAGACAGGGAGAGAGCCCCCCCACCCCCCGACGCCCCACGCGAGCCCCAAGCCCGCCGGCCTCCTCACCTCGGAGTGCATGCAGAGCTAAGTCATGCCTACACACGATGCTGTGTGCACACATACGTAGACATGGGCACACATGAGTGCATACACACCTACAGGTGTGTATTTGTGTATGTGTGCTTGTATGCACTATATATACATACATACATGCATTTGTGTATAGGCATTTGTAAGTGGATAGTATAGATGTATGTGTTCATGAATACATGGTAGGCATCTGTTTCCATTTGCATATATATTTGCATGTATGTAGCAGGTACAGAGTGTAGCTTTGCATGTATTTATTTACTATTGTTTTTGCTGGACCTGGAGCTTGAATTCAGGGCCTGGGTGCTATCCCTGAGCCTCTCTGTGCTTAAGGCTAATGCTGTACACTTGAGTCACAGTGCCACATCTTTCTCTGGCTAGTTTACTGGAGATAAGAGTCCCATGGACTTTGCTGCCCAGGCTGGCTTCAACCTTCAGTCCTCAGATCTCAGCATCCAGAGTAGCTAGGAAGACAGGCCTGAGCCTGTGTATATTTATATGTGGACTGGTGTGTGCAAGCTTATGAGTGAATGCATATACATGGACACATGGACATTTGGGTGTATATGTATATGTGAATATGCACGTGGCATGTGTAAGTAGTGTAGAGATATGTATGGAAGAGAGGTGTTTTTTTTTTGCTTGTTCTAGGACTTGAACTCAGGGCCCGGGCATTGTCCCTGAGCTTCTTTTGCTCAAGGCTAGCACTCTACTACTTGAGCCCCAGCACCACTTCTGGCTTTTCTGTGGTACTGAGGAATCAAACCCAGGGTTTCATGCGTGCTAGGCAAGCACGCTACCACTAGGCCACATTCCCAGCCCAGAAGAGTGTATGTCGATGGATAGCGTGCAAGTGCATGCGTGTTTATGTACGCATGCACACGTGTGACTATATGTCTGTGTTCGTGGTGTGTAAATGTTTGCGCATATGCAATGTGTGGCTGGGTCTGTGAATGCACGCGTATATGTGTACACACCTGTGTGTAAGCACTACGGCACACGCGTGTCTGCATGTGCGGGGCACAGCTGTGGGTTTAGGGCAGAGGGGATGAGGACAGGACAGGCGAGGCCACCTGGCGGTCCCGGCCGCCTCCGGGGCGCGCGCCCTGGCTCACGGCAGCGTGGCCCACATGGCGCGCGGGCTCTCTGGGGGTCCCGTCTTCCTTCCCGGGGGCTTCTGTCTCTGGTTTCCACCTAGCTGCTCCGGCTGGGGCGCTGCTCGTCTTACCACGTGACCGAAGGCCCCCAGCCTGCATCAGCCCTGTGAAGTGCGGGTGGCCGGGCCCATGTGGCCGGGCGTGCTTCCTGCCTCTGGATGGGCGCGTAGCGCACCTGCGCTGCCACAGGTGCTGTTCTGCTCGGCACAGGGGTCGAGCAAGTGGCGCGGACGGCCCGGGCCGGGGGCGGAGCTGGTGCTGCCCGCCAGGAGCCTGGACGGCTGTGTGTGCACCCGGAGGGGTGCCCTGGGCCGGGAGTCACCGAGAGGGATGGAAGGAGGCCGTGGGTTTCCCCCGCGTGTCACCCCGTGAAGTCCCTCACTGCGGGTTCCGGCTTTGCAGCCCAGCCCTCCTCCCGCCCTGCGCAGCCGGGGCTCTGCCCGCCCGCACCTGCGGACCTTGGACGGGCATCGGCGTCCTGTGTCCTGTGGTGACTCGTTGGAAGGGCCCGCCCGGCCTCGTGCGTCCCCGGGGCAGCTCTGCCGCCCGTAGGCCCGGCTTCCCGCCCGCCTGGAGCTCGCGGGCGTCTGCTCCACCGGCGCCCACGGAGCCTCGTTCCCCGCAGCGGTGCCCGCGGTTTCTGCTTCCTGGTGCAGGGCCGGGCCCCTGGCTTCTCTGGGGGCAGGTGCGGACCGCCGGGTGCCGTGTCGGCCTCAGCCCCGCCCTCCCCCCGCGTGTGCCGTCACGCGCTCTCCAGTTGCTCGTGCTGCTGAGGTGGAGAATCTCACGGGGGGGAGGGGGGGAGGGCCAAGCTGAGTTGTGTGTGCTGACCGGTGCTTCCCCCCCCCCCCCCGGGGACCTCAGGCCTCTCCCCCCCTCGTCCTGTCTGCCTGTCACCTTGGGGAGCTGTCTGGGTTGAAGGGCCCGGGAAGGAGGGGCTGGAGCTTCTCCCCTCTGACCACAGCTTTAGGGGCTCAGCGACACACCACGGCAGCCGGGCAGGAGCGGGCAGGACACGAGGTTCCTGAGTGACCGGCATGGTGGTTCCCGTGCACACGCTGTAGAGCAGGACATCCACCGAGCGGCGCTCCCCGCCCGAGGCCGCGGCCCGTGCTGGGGCCGGGTGGACAGCCGTGCTCAGCGGCAGTGAGGAGGCCAGCGGGTCCTGCTGGACGCGTGTGTGACACAGGTTGAGACACGAGGGGGTGTGCCACAGGTCTCGGTGTGAGGGTGTGTGTGTTACAGGCTCATGGTGTGCGTGTGTGCTACGGCGTGCTGTGTGTGTGTCACGAGTCATGGGATGAGGACTGGAGCACGGGCAGGCGTCTAGCTGCAGCCCTGACCAAAGCCCAAGGCGAGCGGGCATCTCGGGTGCTCATTCCCCGCCCGCTCCTGGAGGTCATCTGGAGGCGCAGCCCGCGGGCCCCGTCTTCCCACCGTGTGGCTGTGTCCTGAGGCCTGGGAGTGGCGATGGTGGGTGTGGTGGAGGGGCTGGCTGGGCTGGGCTGGTTGGGTGTGGTGGGCTGGGCTGGCTGGGCGTGGAGATGGTGGGGCGTGACGATGGTGGGTGGCTGGCTGGGCTGGCTGGGCGTGGCGATGGTGGGTGGGCTGGGCTGGGCTGGCTGGGCGTGGCGATGGTGGGTGGGCTGGGCTGGCTGGGCGTGGCGATGGTGGGTGGGCTGGGCTGGCTGGGCGTGGCGATGGTGGGTGGGCTGGGCTGGCTGGGCGTGGCGATGGTGGGTGGGCTGGGCTGGCTGGGCGTGGCGATGGTGGGTGGGCTGGGCTGGCTGGGCGTGGCGATGGTGGGTGGGCTGGGCTGGCTGGGCGTGGCGATGGTGGGTGGCTGGGCTGGCTGGGCGTGGCGATGGTGGGTGGGCTGGGCTGGCTGGGCGTGGCGATGGTGGGTGGGCTGGGCTGGCTGGCGTGGCGATGGTGGGTGGGCTGGGCTGGCTGGGCCTCTGCTCCGGGGGCTCCGGAGCGCTGCGCGCGCCCTCTCCTGTGCTGCGGTGCGGGTGGCTCTAGGAGAAGCGCCTCTTCTCTCGTCGACGGCGTCCCTGGGTGACCTGCGGAGAGCCGTCCAGTGTCCCGCGTGGACCCCGGGAGCTGAAGAGCCGGGATGGCTGAGCTCGTGTCGTGAGGGGCATGTGGGGTCCCCTCTGCATTGACCCACTTGGATCTTGTTGTTTTCCACAGGAGACGTGGGGGACAAAGGACAGAAGGGCAGTGTGGGTCGCCATGGAAAATTCGGTCCCGTTGGTGCGAAAGGTATTTGATCCTTGCCTCCCGGCCCTCCCTGCCGGGGGTCTGAGAGCTGGGGTGGACGGCGCGGCCTGCCTGCGTGGAGGGCTCGCTGGTCTCTGTGTGCATTGCAGGAGCAAAGTTCTGCTGCAGTGTTGACCCCGCGGTCTGAGGGGCGGCCTGCTGCGGGGGGGGGGGGGGCGGGGTGAGGAGCTGCAGCTGGGGTAGGGGAGGGGCGGCCTGCTGGGGGGGCGGGGTGAGGAGCTGCAGCTGGGGTAGGGGAGGGGCGGCCTGCTGGGGGGGGCGGGGTGAGGAGCTGCAGCTGGGGTAGGGGAGGGGCGGCCTGCTCTGGGGGGGTCGGCCTGCTCTGGGGGGGCGGCTTGCTCTGGGGGGGGTGAGGAGCTGCAGCTGGGGTAGGGGAGGGGCGGCCTGCTCTGGGGGGTGGGGGGGGTGGGGTGAGGAGCTGCAGCTGGGGTAGGGGAGGGGCGGCCTGCTCTGGGGGGGGCGGCCTGCTCTGGGGGGGGCGGGGTGAGGAGCTGCAGCTGGGGAGAGCACGTCCAGTGTGGAACCGCCACTAGCACGGTGGGACCCCACACGGTCCCCTCGCCGCGGCGGAGGCGCTGGCCCTGGGCAGAGCCGGGAAGGTGGGCGGAGCCTGGAGGGTGGGCGCCCTGGGCAGAGCCGGGAGGGTGGGCGGGGCCGGGGGGGGTGGGCGCCCTGGGCAGAGCCGGGAGGGTGGGCGGGGGCCGGGAGGGTGGGCGCCCTGGGCGGTGCGGGTGGGCGCCCTGGTCGGTGCGGGGAGGGCGGGCTGCGCGGCCCCGGGGAGCCCGCGGGAGCGCCTGCTGCAGATTCCCCGGCCCCCGGCGAGCCTGGGGCGATGGCGCGGAAAGCCAGCGCTGCAGGCGTGTGCTGCGGAGGTCGTGTACAGTGAGCCACGGGCACGCGGAGTGTGCACCCTGGGGTTATTCCGAGCATGTCCAGTGTGGAGCCGCCACTAGCACGCCGGGACCCCCACGCGCTCCCCTCGCCGCGGAGAGAAGCTGCCTCCCCCGGGCCGCCAGCCCGCCCCACCGCAGGCCCACGGCCCTCGCCCGCTTCCGGAGCCGTGAACCCTGTTCTGGGGAGCCCCCCCCTGCCTGCCCCCCAATGCGCCCTGCGCACGGGCCGCGCGTGTCCATTGCCATCACAAGTCTCCCCCCTTTCTGTGGCTGAGTAACTCACCCCACGGCTTCGTGCCTTTTGTCTTCCCGGTTTCTGCCGCAGACCCTGGCTTGTTCCCCGCCCGGCTGCCGTGAATATTGGCACGCAGAGGGTGTGTGCATGTGTGTGCTTGTCACATGCCGTGTGTGCGCTGGGCAATTCAGTGCTTCGCACACGAGCCCGCACACGAGCCCGCCCTTCGTTGTCTTTGCCTGTTGGCCCCTCTCTGGTGGGGTCGTCCCGGGCCCGCGGCAGGCCCTGACTCTGCAGGTGGCTGGCAGGTACCGCCCTCCACAGAGACATTTCCCTGGTTCTGGGGACAGGGTGGGCCCCGCCACCCGCCCTCCGCCATGTCCTCTGAACTCCAGTGCAAACAGTCACGGCTGATTTACAGCAGCGAGAGCTCTGCCGCCGTCATCCCAGCCAACCCCTCGCTACGGCGAGACGCAGAGGAGCAGGTGGCTCGGTGTCTCCTGTCTGCCAGGCGGTTACGCCGGGCGTGTGGGTCCTTCGTGAGGCCCCACGGCGGGGTCCAGGGGACCCATGCGAGCGTGGCTGCCTCAGTGCTGTCTGCTTCTCCCGATTCCTCCCTCTGCCCCCCCACATGGCAGCTCCTCTCCGGTGTTCCGGCTGTGGGGGGGGCCATGGGGAGGAGGGCTCGCGCCAGGCGGGTGTTGCTCCGGGTGTTGAAGATGCTTCCGACACCCCGGGTGCTGGAGAACCAAAGCCGCAGTTCACATCCCACGCCCAGAGGAGCCCAAGGAGCTCTCAGAACGAGCACGGAGGGGCTGGAGGAGGCTCGGGCGTCGCACAGGAAGGAAGCAGTGGGGTTGCCTCGGTGCTCTCCTACCTCGGGACACAGCCCTGCCGCACTGCGACTCTGCTTTTGCTTCTCCTTTTCAGGTGAGAAAGGAGATTCTGGTGACATTGGACCCCCTGGCCCGAATGGAGAACCAGGTATGGCACCAAGGGCCTAAGGACTTTAGATAAACGCTAGTAGACTTAAACTTGGAACTGTGAATCACAGAGTCAACGATCTTTGGCTGGGAAACGGGGCAGTCCACGAACAGACGTGCGCTCTCCTTTGGTGCAGATGTTTAAATGTGTGGCTTCTTTATTTTAACGTTTCTGACCGTTGTTGTGAAGGTGATGAGCACAGGGGTCACCGTGACCTGAGTCGGGTCAAGAGCGCATTCCTTTCTGGACACCGTCCCTCCTCCCCTCACAAGCTCCTAACTTTTCCTTCCCGTCCCGCCCACAAGTCGAATAGCTCGTGTTCAACACGGTGTCCAGTGAGCATCACTGCTGCACTCGTTCACCGTCTGTCCCCTCCATTTCACTGGCTCTGAAGTTCCGGACCGGAGCTTGAACTCGGGGCCTTGTGCTCTCGTGGCTTTTCCCCTCCACTTCTGGCCGTTGGGTGTTTGCTTGGAGAGACGAGCCTCGCAGTCCCTTCTGCCGCGTGGTTTTGAACCGTGGTGCTTGGACCTCAGTCCCGAGCGTCTGCGGTCACGGGTGCGAGTCCCCAGCACCTGGCTCGGAGCGCGGAAGCTGCGGTTTGTCTGACTGCCGTGCCTTGGGCCTGGGCGTCGGCGGCCTGTCCCCGGGCTGGCGAGCCCCACGCCCTCCTGTGCTCTTCCTCCACCTTCAGTCCTCGGGAGCACGGCGTCGAGATTTCCCCTCCTCCCAGACATCCTGCCGCGGGCCCCTCCCGGCCCGGCTGGCCCTGCTCCCGGCTCCCCCCGCCGGCTTGGGAGCGTCTGTTCCCGGGGGCTCCGGGTCCAGTGCTCGTCCCCCGCCCCTCCTGCCCCCTCCTCGCCGCCCCCTCCGGAGGCTTCAGATGCCCACGTGAAGGTCCCCACTCGTGCTGGCCGAAGGCGGTGCACACGTGTGGTCAGCCGGGACGCGAGGGGTCCGCGGTGTGCAGACACGGGCCGCCTGCGGGGCCGGTGGGGGAGCTGGGACAGTTTGTGTGCTCTGCTCCCGCTCCCCTGCCTCGGGGCGCCCAGGCTCCCCGTCCTTCTCCGGAGCCCTCTGCCAGCGCCCTCAGCTCCCCACGTGTGTGCCACCAGGCGTCTCAGCCCCCGCACCCCTGCCTGGCAACGGGCCTGGGGGACTGTCTCTGTCTCCCTTTCCTGGCTGTTCCGTGGGTGACGGGCCTGGGGGGCTGTCCCTCCCCCCCCGGCTGTTCCGTGGGTGACGGACCTGGTCCCCGCAGGCGTGCCGTGCGAGTGCAGCCAGCTGAGGAAGGCCATCGGGGAGATGGACAACCACGTCACCCAGGCTGGCGGCCGAGCTGAGGTTCATCAAGAATGGTACACGGGCCCGGCCCCCCGTCCCTGCTCCCTGCCCCCCGGCCTCCTGGCCCCCAGGTCCCCCGGACCCCCCTGTCCCCGGCCTCCCAGCCTCCAGGTCCCCCGGACCCCCCTGTCCCCCGGCCTCCTGCCCCCGGCCTCCCGGCCCCCCCTGTCCCCGGCCCTCCCAGCCTCCAGGTCCCCCCACCCCCCCCGGCCCCCGGCCCCAGCCCCCCCGCCCCCGCCCCGCCGGGCCGTCTCTGCCCCATGCTGTGGCTCGGTCTCGGCCGGCGGTGGGTGGGGCGCCCTGTTTGTCTCAGCACCGCCCCCCCTCCCCCCCCCCAGCCGTGGCCGGCGTGCGGGAGACGGAGAGCAAGATCTACCTGCTGGTGAAGGAGGAGAAGCGCTACGCCGAGGCGCAGCAGCCTGCCAGGGCCGGGGGGGCGCCCTGGGCATGCCCAAGGACGAGGCCACCAACGGGCTGATGGCCGCCTACCTGGCGCAGGCCGGCCTGGCCCGCGTCTTCATCGGCATCGACGACCTGGAGCGGGAGGGCACCTTCCTGTACGCCGACCGCTCCCCCATGCAGACCTTCCACAAGTGGCGCGGCGGGGAGCCCAACAACGCCTTCGACGAGGAGGACTGCGTGGAGATGGTGGCCTCGGGGGGCTGGAACGACGTGGCCTGCCACACCACCATGTACTTCATGTGCGAGTTCGACAAGGAGAGCGTGTGAGCGGCGGGGGGGGGGGGCCCGGACCCCCGGGTCTCCCGGCCCGCACTGGCCCGCGGTGCGTCTGCGGAGTTTTTATTGCCTGCCTCGTAGCCAAAGCGTATGTTACGGCGTTGTTATTCAGAACGGGGCCTTCGTAAGCCTCGCAGGAGCCACAGCCCCTCACAGGCTGCAGTAGCTAGTGCGAACGCCGCCCGCCTTCTAACCTCTACGTGGACGTGAGCCCACGAAGCACGACCCACGCGGCTGTAAGACGTGGCGTCCTCTTCCCGGCTGGGAGGGGACGCTTTTGCTTTGCTTCAAATCCAGGTTCCGGGAAGCGGGAAATAAATTCGGTTGAGCCTTGCTGTGGCGCGCGGTGCTGTTTGGTCTCGCTTCCTCCGAGAGCACCGGCAGGTGTTCCTCGCGACAGCGAGCACAGTGACGGCAGACATGCCCTCGCCGGGGGCGTCTGTGGCCGTGGGGTGTGCGGGAGGGGCCGGCTGGGTTCTCCACGCGGGGGTCCTGCGCTTACAGGCAGGACCGAAGCCATCGTCTTCACCACCTCACCAGAGCCACGGCCTTCTCTCGGACGTCCTGGGGGCCACACTGGAAGTGAGTGGCCAGGTCTGGGGGGAGGGCCACGGGGAACCACTGTTCTTCCTTTTTCCGTTTCAGAGTCCCTGGTTAAGAAAAAGTAGTCTTCGGGCTGGGAATGTGGCCTAGCGGTAAAGCGCTCGCCTCACATACAGGAAGCCCTGGGTTCGATTCCCCAGCACCACATGCTAGACAATGGCCAGAGGGGGCGCTGTGGCTCAAGTGGCAGAGTGCTAGCCTTGAGCAAAAGGAAGCCAGGGACAGTGCTCAGGCCCTGAGTCCAAGCCACGGGACTGGCAAAAAATAATATAATAATAATAATAGGCTTCCTGAGTGAGAAACAAGTACTAAGTAAGAAGAAAGACAACTAGATGGCATGCACCATCGTGCTTGGCGCGGAGCCGCCGGGGGTGTCTGTGTCTCTGCGCGCTTCCCAGGGGGACCTGGCAACTGTTCTGGATTCTCTGGCACCAAGCGCAGCCCCTCCGGCCCTGAGCTGGGCCTCCACCCCGGGACCGGGTTTCGGGCATGGTGGCACAGCCATGGAGGACGAAGAGAGCCTCTCTCTCCACTGCCCCCCTCTGGAGAAAGGGGCGGGCAGGGGTGAAGGGGAGGTCTGCCCCCAGCCATGGTCGCCCCACAGGGCTCATGTGCCTGGACTCCAGGGTCCTGGTCCTGTGTGCGCTCTTCTTCCTTCAGCCTGCGGGGGCCACGGGCCAGGTGAGGGCGTGGAGTTCCCGGTCCTGCCCGCGCTACTGCAGGCGTGGAGTTCCCGGCCCTTCCCGTGCCAGTGTGCCGTAATGAGGTCCTTTGTCAGCCCCAGCGGTGTGCAGGCTGGCTTGGGCATGGACGGGCAGGTGGGCGGGGGCGTGTGGGCGAGGGCATCTCTGCGCTGCCCAGTTCTGCACGGGCGTTCCCTGGCCCTTGCCTCCCTGGCAGTCGTCCCAGGCGTCGTGACCCGCTGGGCGTCGGGCCTGCCTGGAGGAGGGGCTCTCTGTGGCCTCGGAGCTGCAGGAGACATCACGGGAGCACGGGGGAGGGGGTGATGGTGGCGTGTGCGCGCGTGTGTGTGTGTATACTTGTGGATCAGAACGACGGGTGGGGAGGGATGCAGAGCGAGCTGGAGAGAGGCGGGGAGCCGGGGAGGGTGGCCGGTCCCAGAGCCCCTCGTCATTCCTGGGGGCCCCCGGCCCAGAGCCCTCCAGTGGTCTGCGGTGGCCGCAGCGCCAGGCAGCAGACGGGAGCACGGTGATTGTTGAAGGCTGGTTAGCCCGGGCGGAGAAACGCAGTCTTCCTGTCCTCGGGGTCCCCAGGGCCCCCAGTTCTGAGGCCGAAGCGCAGTGGGTCCCGGCTTCCTTCCCGGCGTTCCTTCCCGGCCAGCGAGGCTCTGGACACGCGGAGTGTCTGTGCACCAGCCTCCCCTGGGCAGATCCTGCCCACTCGTCAGCCGCTGGCAGATGCTGGTTTGGGAAGCGCGGCCCCCTTCCTTGTTGCACCCCGAGGCGCTGGGCCGGTGGCAGGTGGGGTGGGCGCGGGTTCTGAGCCCACGGGCTCCGCTCAGTCCAGGCCAGCTGCTCGGCGGGGCGCAGGAGGACCAGAGTCCGGCTCATTCACACGGAGGGGATTCACGGGGCCCCTCCGGGAGCTTTGGGGCAGGACTGGAGGATGCCGCGGGGCTGGGGCCGTGGAGGGGCCGCGTGGTCCCTCGAGGCTGCGGCCGCTGTTGCCATGGACGCGGGCCGCTCGCCGGCCGGCCCGCGCTCCCCTGGCTCCTGCAGCCCGGGGCGAGTCCGCCCGGGCCCCCGGGGTCGGGCCGTGTTGGATCTGCACGGGGTGTGCGCCGCACACACCCACAGTCTCCAGGGAAACGCACACCTCCGCTTCGGCGGGCGAGGCAATCCGCGTCTGGCGTGCGGCCTGTGCTGGGGAGGTGCCGGCTCGTGTTTACTGCCGAGCAAGTCTCCGCCGCGGCCCGTGGCTTCCCGAGCATCTGTGCGAGCGGTGAGCGATGGCTGGCGGTTACTGAGTAGGGCGGCGGCTGGGGCGGAGGCAGGGATCTGCCCCGAGCCCGCCGGCCTCCTCCCGGCTCCCCGCGCGCGCGTGCGCCTCCTGGGTTGCCGGCGCGGCTCCGTCGCCCCGCGAGGCCCGGGCGGGTGGCCCGTCCCGCGTGGGTCTCCGTCGCCGCTGTCAGCCAGCCTGAGTGTGTTTGCACGGCCACAGACCGGAGCCCCTCACCGGCGGGGTGCGTGCCGCCTCCCTGGCCGGCAGAGGCGTGGCCGGCGGCCGTGGCCACGCCGTGTCCCCGGCAGGGCGAGCCGGGAGCGCGCGGCCGTGTTTGCGCTCTGACACGCGGAAGGAGGAAGCGAGGGTGGCCAAACACGGAGGACCAAGCCCACGCGGGCAGGAATTGGGAGGAGAGAGGCGAGCTAGGGAGAGGTGCGCGGTGGACCGGCACGGCCCAGCCTGTCACCCCCGCAGCCTGCCGGTCACCCTGCACAGGCCGCCCCCCGCGTAGCCGTCACCCCCCCGCGTAGCTGTCACCCCGCACAGCCGCCCCCCGCGTAGCCGTCACCCCCGCACAGCCGCCCCCCCGCGTAGCCATCACCCCACACAGCCGTCACCCCCGCGTAGCCATCACCCCACACAGCCGTCACCCCACACAGCCGTCACCCCGCACAGCCGTCCCCCGCGTAGCCATCACCCCACACAGCCGTCACCCCACACAGCCGTCACCCCGCACAGCCGTCCCCCGCGTAGCCGTCACCCCCCGCGTAGCTGTCACCCCGCACAGCCGCCCCCCGCGTAGCCGTCACCCCCGCACAGCCGGCCCCCGCGTAGCCGTCACCCCCGCACAGCCGGCCACCCGCGTAGCCGTCCCCCGAAGAGGACGAGGCTCACGACAGCAGCTCTCACCCCCAGCGTCGTGTCCCGCACCCAGGCCCGGCTTCCGGGCGGAGGCGCCGGGCGGTCACCCAGCAGCCCCGGCTCTGCTGAGTCGCCTCTCCCGGGGCTCCGGCAGGAGGCGGTCATCCCAAGCACGGCTCCCAAGGAGGCAGCCGGCCAGAGCCCGGGCTGGAAGGGGGAGAGGAAGGGAATGGAGGGGAGGGAGCGTGCAAGCGTGTAAGTGTGCAGGTGTGTAAGTGCTCTTTGGGATGTTCACAAGGAGCTCATAGCTTAGCTTTAGGTCAGACCTGTAGCTCAGGGTCCTGGCTGGGCAGACGTGGCGTTTCAGGCCAGGCCAGGATGAGATGTGGGGTTTGTCCATGGAAGAGGGGGTGCTTGTGGGGTTTGCTCACAGGGCGCTATTTGTGGGGCTTGTCTGCGGGGCTTTCTTGTGGGGTTTGCGCATGGGGGCTTGCCCATGGGTTTGCTGGTGGGGTTTGCTGGTGGGGTTTGTTCATAAGGTTTGTTCAGGTTGACCCAGCGCCCTGGAGTGGCAGGGCCACCCTTGAAGAGGCAGCAGGCCTGCGGCAGGCACGGACTCCGGGAAGGGGCTGCTGCACCCCCCCTTCCATGGCCCTGTGACATCACACACTGCCAAAGTTCCACCTATAATTCCCATGGAGCCAGTTCTGAGCCCCAAAAGGACCCTGGAGGCCGAGGGGAGCGAGAATCCGATCCTGAGCTCTGGGCTCGGACCTCTGGGTGAGCGCCGGTGCCGCTTACTGTTCATACACAGCTTGTTAGCTTAAGTCGACATCAGAGGAACAGGGCGGGAGCAAAACTGACGTTATCCTGGCCAAGAACCCGGGACGCCGTGGCGGGGTGGCGTGGGCCGGGCGTCCCTCGGGGCTGCTGAGCGCGGGCCCTGGCGGGGCCCAGGGCTGCGGTGGGGGGCGGCCTGGGCCCCCGCACGATGCGCTGTAGAGGAGACCGTGGTCCTTCAGAGCTGAGCCTTCCCAGGAGCCCCTGGCTCGCGCCGTCACCTTGGCTCTGCAGGAGGCGGGGAGCGGGAGGACCCCCATTGGAGACCACCTTGGAAAACAGTGAGGCTGAAGAGGTCTCAAAGCCCGTTCTCAGCTCGGAGCTGGGGTCTCAGCCCAGGCCGTGCCTGGCAGGGAGTGCCCAGCCCGTCAGAAATAGCCAGCACGAAGAAAGGGGCTGGAGAGGGGCCTGGACGGCAGCACAGGCCCACGTTCGAATCTCTGCACCCCAAACCAAGCCCAGCCCAGCCTAAGCCTAGAGCCACAGGGATGGGCTTCTCCATCGAAGAAAGAGCGCACAGCAGAGAAACACGTGTTTAACCTCTAACACCAGCTCTACCTCAGCGCACGCTAGCTCTGCCCTGCGTGGGAATAGAATTTAATTTCTCCTCTTCCCC
>NC_063168.1:76281275-76325554 GCF_023159225.1 Perognathus longimembris pacificus | reverse complement strand
CAGCTACAGCTCGAGGTAGATCACGGCCACCTCAGTGACGGCCCCTTTCCTTCACAGACGGCGGCGTCGCCCGCTTTAGGGTATATGGTACTGGACAGAGGGACTGGATTGCGACAGACCCCACCGACCCCGTGGACCTGGTGGCCGTCGCCTTTGGGGGCGTCTGTGTAGGATACAGTAATGCACACTTTGGGCACCCCAACAATATGATAGGTAAGAGAGCACTCAGGTATGGAGGTGTGGGCCCTGCCCCCTCTGGCTCAGCCTAGGCCCTGGCATCGCACAGCTGGCGAGGGAGAGGGGAGGGACTTCCTGGAGCCCGGGCCGTGGGGACTGGCTCTCTGTGTTGCCCTGGTCCTCTCCAGGGTTGGCCTGTAGTTGGTATAAAAGGAAAAGCGAACCCTGGCCAGTCTGTGGTTGTCCGTTCATGTGTTGAACCACGACGTGTGGTGGAGGGTTTGTGTGTGCAGGTATGCGGAGCTGTTATTTAATGACACCGGGCACACATCCTCTCATACGGAGCTCGCGGGCTGCTTCACCCACCTGTCCTCTCCCCCAGGTGTTGGCAGGCCCAGGTCCATGGCAGACGGCTGGGAAACCGCGAGAAGGCCCGACAGGCCCCCGGTGTTAGAAGTAAGGAGTGGACGCTGTGGTTTCCAGCCTTGGTCTCATGTTACGCCAAAGAAGCCTCTCCCTCCTCCTTCCGCGTTCCTCTTCTGCTCTCCACCGTTGCCAAGTTTCCCGTGGCGTTCTCATTGTCCTGTCTGGCACGGTGGCCCCGTGTGAAACCAGGCATCATGGCATAAATCAGTTTTCTGACTGGATGCCAGAAACTTGATACAATTCCACAAAATCCCTGTCTTCCAATGTGGATGTCAACTCTCTGAGTAGCCCGGACCGGCCTGACCCCGCTCGGGGCCGGGGTGACGGGCGTGGGCCACCGCTCATTCATTATCATTCTCTGTGTGAGACACAGCCTGGGTGCACTGTGACCAGAAGGTCACCACCCAGCAGCCTAACTTGGCTAGTGACTAACTGAAAGAAGCAATGAAAGCAAAGCAAAACAGCTTTCAGTTTGCAAATGGCAGGGAAACTTACAAATGCTGTTTACCTGTGGGGTGAGCTGTGCCTTGTGCGTTTAGAGGCAAACAAAGGCCTTCTCCTTCCTGGAACAGAGGTCTGGAGGCAGATTGTGTATCAGATGGGAGGGTGACCTGAAAAGTGCCACTGTGAAAGGTCAGAAGACCAGAGGACCTGAGGGCTGGTCCTGTAATGATTCCTCTCTTTCTAGACCCCTCATTGACATAGAAAGTGATGTCAGAAAAGTTTATAAGACCTATTGGGGCTGGAGGCTCACACCTGTCATCCTCGCCACTCAGGAGGCTGAGATCCGAGGATTGAGGTTTGAAGCCAGTGTAGGCAGGAGAGTCTACGAGACCAGCACCCCACCAAACCAAACCTGTTGAGAACTCGGAGTGAGCTCACAAGGCACACAGCCTCTCGGGAGTGCCAGCAGTGACACAACTCGCACACGCAAGAGCCCCAGCGCCCTGGTCACCAGCTGGGCTGCAGGACAGCTGGCCACGTGCAGGTATGCTCACCTTCCCAAATGCTTTGCATTCCAGAACGATGAGAAAGGCCTCCTCCTGGTTCCGGGCTGCGAATGGGCAGTTTTCCGCCTGGCACATCCCGGAGTAATAACTCAGATAGAAATCGACACGAAGTACTTCAGAGGTAGGTGTCCAGCGCAGCGAGCGCCGCTGCCTGGGGAGGGGGGGGCCTTCCACTCAGGGCTGGGCCCTTGGGCTCAGTTACCCTGACCCCCGTCCCCGCCCCCCAGTTCAGTGCTTTACAAACCAACAGCCCCGTAGGTCCTCCCAGATCCCAGCATGCTGTGCTCTTTGACTCAGGGGGGACAGGGCCCAGGAGAAGAGCAGGGCAGGAGTCTGTTGCCATTTTCTTTCCTGAGTCTTGGGTTGGGTACTTGTGAGCACTTCCTCTATTGCACGGTGGCTGTTCATTTATACACATATTTATGCTAATTGCATAATTTGTTTTATAAAATAGTGAGCTTTATTGTAACATTCCCATAATACATAATTCGTACTTGGATCATCTTAATCCCTTCACCTTCCCCTAACCCTCCCCCCATCCCTGTTCTCTTCGCTAAAGGGAACACTGAATTATTATTTGGTTGGTCGTGGGGCTTGAACCCTGCCTGGGTCTGGACGCTGTCCCTGAGCTCTTCAGCTCAAAGCTAGAGCTCTACCACTTGAGTCACGGCACCACTTCTGGTTTTCTGGTGGTTAATTAGAGATGCGAGTCTCACGGACTTTCCTGCGCAGGCTGGCTTTGAGCCCTGATGCTCAGATCTCAGCCTCCTGAGCAGCCAGGATGACAGGTGTGACCACCAGCACCTGGCTAGAGGCACTGAATTTTAAATCTCTCCTCGTCCTTGTGACCTTATCCACGCTTATTAACCGTTCTATTAAGGCATAATATGCAGAAAAGGCCAGGCTTGCCATTAGTAGCAGAGGGCGTGAATTAGAAAGTCAAGGTGGCTTTGGCTTGCTTTTGGAAGATTGTGCCTCAGATCCCACTTCTCTGTTTTCACGTTTTCAATGTGGCTGGCAGGGAGCTCATCCAGAAGGTAGGTGGCATGCTGGTGCTGCTGTGTTCCTGTTTGTGAGTGCTAACATTTTGAGTTTTTTTTTTTTAACGTGTGTGTGTGTCTTGAGGCTTGGCCTTAGGATCTGTGTGCTGTCCCTGAGCTTTTGTGCTCAAGGTTAGCACTGTGTTACGTGAGCCACAGCTCCCCTTCTGGGTTTTTTGTGCTGAATTGGAGATGAGAGTCTTCTAGACTGTCCTGCTGGGCTGCTTCCAACTGCAGCTCTCAGCCCCCAGCCTCCTGAGTAGCTAGGATCGCAGGGGTGAGCCGCCGGCACCTGGCACATTTTGAGTAGCATTTTTAATATGCAGTTCTCTACGGGAGTGGTTTTAGGTCACTTGTTTGTTTTGATAAGGAGTCATGGAGCCTGGCGCCCCAGACTGGCACATGTAACGCGTGGCTGGCCCTCACGCAGCCTCTGGAGCAATGTCGCCAGAGTCACCCAGTGAGGGACCATGCCAGCACCTGCCATTAATGCTCTGGTACATTCCATTCATGCATACCAAGCATGTGAACGCCCACAGACACTCGCACGCATGCGCGCACACACACAAGCAGCTCAGGTCCTCCTCCGTGTCCTTGGGTGTGCACAGTGTGCACACAGCGTTCACATCAGAAAGGACACGGTCCTCGCCCAGGACAGGTGGGCGGCGGTGGCTGTCCTGCTGCGGATCTCAGTCTTGCAGAACACCCCGCATGTTCCCCTTGCGTGGCGTGGGCCTTCTTCAGGGTCCTTGGATCGGCACGAGGACACCACCTGTGAAATTCCCAGAAGACAAAACGCAGGGCCGGGCCGCCTCCTGTGGAGACACCTGGAGCCCTGGAGTATGGGTCCGGCGCTCCCCGCCTGCGGCCTGGTTCAGGGGTTCTTCTGATGGCTGATTAACGTGATATGACATCACGGTAGAGCAGTTGCCTGTGCACAGGGAGGCTCGAGGACAGCACCCAGGCCCGGAGTTCAAGCTCCAGGACCGGCAAAATAGGACATCATAAGGGAAATACTCGGAGTCTCAGGAATTGTGAGGCACCACTTCAGTGTGCGAGCCGTTCATTTTGTAATGTTCAAGGTGTAGCAAATCAAGCCCTTGGGGTAAGAATGCCGTTCACTGAAAACCCGCAGGCGCCAGCCTCTAACACTCAGCAGGCCATTTCTCCTCTTCTGCAGAGCACACGCACTTCTGCGTTGTGGGGCAATCTCCAGCATCCTCTTCCCCTACACCAGACTGTTAGCTTAGGAAGAACGTTGTTGTGACTGGTGCCCTGGCTTGAGCTCAGGGCCTTATGCTTGCTCAGCGTTCTGGCTCACAGCTGGTGCTCTGCCACCTGGGCCATGCCTCCGGCTCAGCTTTTAGCTGTCTAAGTAGACACGGAATCTCAAGGACTTTCCTGCCTGGGCTGCCCAGGTCTCAGCCGCCTGGCGTGGCTTTTGGTCTGGTTACAAAGCCCGGTGTCCCGTCAGCGGAGCTGGAGCAGGGGATGGGCAGTGCCCAGTGTCTCTCCCCCCGCCAGGCAATGCTCCGGACAGCTGCAAGGTGGACGGGTGCATCCTGACGACGCAGGAGGAGGAGGACATGGTGAAGAACAAGTGGGCTCTGCAGACCCACAAGTGGAAGGTGCTGCTCCCCACGACCAAGGTTTGTGGGGTGCAGGTCAGGGGCTGGTCCCCCACCGCTTTACAGCTCTGCTCGGGTGTAGAGCTTGGAAGGGCCCTAGCTGCACAGCAAGAAGAGAAGCGCTGTTCGCCTCAGTCCCGCAGTCTCACGTTCACCTTGTTAAACACGGAAAGTGGAAGCCGGGCACCGGTGGCTCACAGCTGTCATCCGAGCTACTCAGGAGGCTGAGATCTGAGGATCGCAGTTCAAAGCCAGCCCAGGCAGGAATGTCTGTGAGAGTTAACCACCAAAAAAGCTGCATGTGGCGCTCTGGCTCAAGTGATAGAATGCTGGCCTTGAGTGAAAAAGCTAAAGGACAGTGTTCAGGCCCTGAGTTCAAGTCCCAGGACCAGCACAACACACACACACACACACACACACACACGCACACACACACACGGAACAAAGGCTTATGAGATAAGAATACACAATGGAAACCTATTTCTGCCTTACGTCCGCCTGAGCGGTGGACGCCCTGAGATTAATCGCCCCGCGGTGATTTTGAGAAGGGACCCACTCAGGAGGAGGTGGGGGGCTCCCACTGTAGCCATGGGCACAGGAGATGACCTTTCACCTTGCCAGCCTGTCCTCATCACTACGGGAAACAACAAACACCCCAGGGCCCTGGACACGGCCATGGGTATTGTTTGGGATGTACATTTTCTAGAAGCCAGTCTGTTATCACCGCATAACTCTCTTGAAGTCCGTCACGTCCACGCTGGGCTGGGCCGGGTTGGGACGCCAGCCCCGGGGGGCCACGTGGCCGCACCCCACGCAAGGACCTTGTCCCCGTCTCCTAGCTGTCGCCCAACCACAGCCACCTGCTGGACAGCCTGACCCTGGAGCTCCAGGACGTCATCACGCACGCCAGACTCACCATCTTCCCCGACGGGGGGCGTGAGCCGCCTCCGGCTCAAGGGCTTCCCCAGCTCCATCTGCCTGCTGAGGCCCCGGGAGAAGCCCATGATGAGGTTCTCGGTGAAGGCGGGCTTCCGGGCCAACCTTTAGCCGCCCGCCACGCTGCAAGGCCGGCTGCGGAGTCAGCCTTCTCTCCAAGCGTTGAATAAAGTGGCCTTCCCGCAGACTGGTCTGTGCTCCACGTCGCCGGTGCTTTTGGCTTGGTGGCTTCCATTGGGCCGGGGCTGCATATGATAATTACCTCCCGCACTCATCTTGTTTAGTTTTGGTCGGTCGCGGGGCTTGAACTCAGGGCCTGGGCACTGCTGTGGAGCTTTTTTGCTCAAAGCTAGCACTCTACCACCTTGAGCCACAGTGCTATTTCCAGTTTTCAGGTGGTTCATTGGAGATAAAGAGTGCCACGGGCTTTCCTGCCTGGGTTGGCTTCGAGGCGTGAGCTTCAGCTCTCAGCCTCCCGAGTAGTTCACAGGCGTGAACCACTGGCACCTGGATTTTTCTTTTTTCAGTATTCTGCACTGCGGGTGTGTACATCTGGCAGATGGCATGGCTTAGGGTCTTTGAGTGTTTAACTGGGCCTGAGACATTGGGAAAATGTCTGCCTAGATCCACCGGTTTCCTCACTGTATCCAGACTAGAGGATTTGCCAGAGCCGTCCAATCATACTTCCCCAAACCGGCCTGCATCCGGAGCACCACGCCTCTGGGCGTCAGGCGCGAGAGATCCTAGCCCCATGGAGGGGCCCACTTCAGCGGGAGGGCCAAGGTTGTGAAGTACTCCCTGCTAATCAGCTGAAGGGACAAGCTCAGAGGGCCAAGCTGCTTTTAGCAAAGACCCAGCTGGGGTCACAGTGGTCCTGGGTGCTGCAACCCCTCCCCCTTCTGCAGTGGAGGGGGGTGGTCGCCCCAGGGGGCCCTTCCCACACCTCCCATGCGGACAGAACGGGCCTCCTCCTGACCTGCCTCACTTGGCTAGGCTGTGGCTCTCCCTGGCCGGACACCTCTCCCCGGCCCCTCCCCTGCCTGGCTTTCCACCCACCCCTCCCTGCCTGGGCCCTGGCTCCCCGTCCAGGCTCGAACTGGCCCGCCCCCTGCCACATCCTGCCCTGCCCAACCCTCCCCACCCGCCTGCTCCCCTCCTCCCCTGCCTGGGCCCTGGCGCTCACAGTCTGGGCTCGCACCCTGTCCCCTCCTGCCCCCCTTCCCCGTCCCCCCCCCCCCCGTCCCTGCCTCCCCCTCCTCTCGGCCCTGTCCCAGCTGCCCCGTTCTCCCCGACCCCCTCCCCTGGCGCCCCGCCCCCCCCCCACCCCCCCGCGCGGGCCAGGCCCCAGGCGGTCACAATGCGGGCGGCGGCGTCAGCGGGCTGCGCGGCGGGCGGGCGCGGGCCCAGGCGCAGTCCCGCGGCGGCGCGCCGCTCCGCTGGGTGCTGGCCGGGCTGGGGGTGCGGGCGTGGCCCGGCGCCGCGGCCATGGGCACGCGCGGGCCCTACGCGCTGGTGGACACCACGCCGGCCAAGACCATCCTGGTGTACCGCAACGGGGACCAGTTCTACGTGGGCCGCAAGTTCGTGTTCTCGCGGCGCCGCGTCGCCAACTTCGAGGCGCTGCTGGAGCAGCTGACGGAGCAGGTGGAGGTGCCCTTCGGGGTGCGGCGGCTCTACACGCCCTCGCGGGGCCGCGTGGTGCGCGAGCTCGAGGCGCTGCAGACGGGCGGCAAGTACGTGGCGGCCGGCCGCGAGCGCTTCAAGAAGCTCGAGTGAGTGAGGGGGCGGGGCCTGGACAGGGGGCGGGGCCTGGACAGGGGGCGGGGCCGGCCGCGAGCGCTTCAAGAAGCTCGAGTGAGTGAGGGGGCGGGGCGGGGGCGGGCCTGGACAGGGGGCGGGGCTGGCCGCGAGCGCTTCAAGAAGCTGGAGTGAGGGGGCAGGGCCGAGCGGGGGG
This sequence comes from Perognathus longimembris pacificus, assembly GCF_023159225.1. Classification (NCBI taxonomy): domain Eukaryota; kingdom Metazoa; phylum Chordata; class Mammalia; order Rodentia; family Heteromyidae; genus Perognathus; species Perognathus longimembris. The sequence goes on along the minus strand of NC_063168.1, from coordinate 76,318,383 downwards.
CGGGGCAGGGGGCGGGGCCGGCCGCGAGCACTTCAAGAAGCTGGAGTGAGGGGGCGGGGCCGAGCGGGGGGGGGGGGGCGAGACAGGGGCGGGACAGGGGGCGGGGGCAGGGGACGGGGCCGGCCACGAGCGCTTCAAGAAGCTGGAGTGAGGGGGCGGGGCCACAGCTCCACTTCTGGTTTTCTGGTGGCTAATTGGAGATAAAACTCTCACTGCCTTTCCCGATTGACTGGTTTTGAACCGCGGTTCTCAGGTTTCAGCCTTCTGAGTAGCTAGGTGTGAGGCCCCAGCACCCAGCAAATAATTTATTTCCAAGGCCATTATTTATTACTAAAATGAGGGACACTGGTTTCCTTTTTCTTTTCGTTTTTTTTTTTGTTTCTTTTTTTGTTGGTGTGGAGCTTGAACTCAGGGCTTGGGTACTGTCCTTGAGCTATTTTGCTCAAGGGTAGCGCTCTATGACTTGAGCCACAGCTCCACTTCTGCTTTTCTGGTGGTTCATTGGAGATAAGAGTTATGGACTTTCCTGCTCAGGATGGCTTTGAACCATAATCCTCAGATCTCGGCCTCCTGAGTTTAGGATTATAGGTGTGAGCCACTGGCACCTGGCAATAGCCGTGTTCTTTAGAGACGGTTTCCACAGGCCAAGGGCAATGTCGCTCCTGGGACGGAGTCCTGCAGGGTGTTGCCAGTACTCACTGGGGGGATTCGAGTGTCACACCCGCGATTCTGGTTCTGAACGGCCGTGATGCATTTCCACACCGGCTCAGGTGTCTGTGCCAACATTTGCCTTCCAATTCGGTTTTCTCAGGTCTGGATTATGGCCCAAGTCGTGCAGCATCTATCTAGACATCTTGAGACCCTGAGTTCAACCCCAAGACCCCCCCGGGGGGGGGGAAGGCAATAACTCCAGGAAATCTAATTCCGTGTTCTCCTTTCTTCTCTTGCAGTTATATTCATATAGTTCCCAGAAAACCTGCAAAGATGCGAAAGTTGAAGGAAGTAAGTGTTCACTCCTAGCTAGTTAAGATGACAAGGTAAGCTAGATGACGTGGCGAGGCTCAAGCGTCGCGCAGGGACGGCGGGCGTCTCAGGAAAGCGTGTCTGGTGGGGAGGCCGTGTCTGGGGAGGCCTTGTCGCGAGCCACCGCGAGATCATCCCGCGTGTCAGAGCACAGGATGCCACACCGCGGGACGGGCGGCGGGCTGGGCGGGCGGCCATCTGTGAGGTGCCCCGTGCCGTCCTTTATTGAACCTTTCACTTTCCTTTTGTTTGTTGTGGGGGGGGATTTAGAAAGATGGCTGTCAGGGAGAGTTATTTTAGGTGATGCCATGCTGAAGCTAATTAGGAAATTGAGTTTGAAGGTTTTCTCCAAGTTTTCAGCAGTTTTATACTTGATAGACGTTTAAAAAGTCTACAGGATGGGCCTGCCGTGAGTCTATTCCCATTACCTTGTCCTTAGCAAAAAGATCACCACTTCACGTGCTAAAAGAAGCACCCCTTCCGCGAGAGCAACAGGAGGAGCCGGGTCTCAGTGGATGGCCTGCGGAGGCTTGGGATTTAGCATGACTTTTGTACGAAACAGTGGGCTTATCCCGTGTGTGCACGCGAGCATGGCCCCCCGTGGTGTGCACACGTGAGCACGGCCCCCCCGTGGCCCCCTGTGGCGTGTGCCCGTGAGCACGGCCTTCTCATGGTCACCTCTGTGGCTCCCATGTGCACACGAACATGAGAGCGGAGCTCTCTGCCCACCAGGAGGTTCTCTTCCAGAGGCGATCGCAGGCTTCCTGGGTGCTTGTTTCTCTCTCTGCTTGGTCGTTTTTGGACCGAGTGTCACGAGGGGAGGGGACGAGTGGGGGGTTGGGAGCCCAGTGCTAACGGCTGACTGGCTGCCAGTTGGCCGAGCCCTTACCGCATTTGGGGCCTGGTGAGGGGTGGGCGCGGTGTCCCTCCGGGCCGAGGGACAGGCTGAGGGAGAGGGGTAGGAGCTCAGCCCGTGCGTGGACACAGCCCGCAGCCCCACACTGCTGCGTGGGCAGGTCGGTCCTCCCGGCTGCAGACACTAGCGCGTGCGTGTGGACGGCCCTCCGTGCCCGGGATTCCGCGAGCTCTCGGCATGATCACGGGACTGATCTTTGTTTCCCGGATACCTGGCTTGCCGCTTTGGGAATCAGTCACGCGCGGTCACGCACATGCACGAAACAGGAGCTGTGTGCGTTTCCTAACCTGGCTTGGGGCGTGGGGGGGGGGGGCGCTGGGCCTGCGGGTCTCAGCAGGGTGAGGGCTGAGCCTCGGTGGAACCATCGGCTCTGACTGTGGGGGAGGACGTCATCAGCAGACAGTCATCACACTTGACGTGGGCAACGCAGGGAACCCAGAACCCAGAGCAGGCGCTGGAGAGCCGGCGTCATTGTTCAGGAGCCGTTCACACGCGGCCAGTAGAGCGATCAGCGCGTTGTTTCCATGCCGGGTCTCGGGGCAGGCGCGGAGGGGACTTGGCCAAGACCCTCGGAGGCTCACCTGCCCTTGGCTTCCTTTTTCCTTTTGGTCTTGGGGCTTGACCTCGGGGCCCGCGCGCTGTCCTGGAGTTCTCTGGCTCAAGGCTAGCGCTGTCCCCTCCGAGCCACAGGGCCACTTTGGTTTCCTGGTGGCTCACTGGAGATGAGTCTCATAGGCTTTTCTGCCCGGGCTGGATTTGAACTGTGATCCTCCGATCTCAGCCTCCTGAGTAGCCAGGAGGGCGCCTGGCCCTGGTCTCTACAAGCCCCAGCAGCAGTGTGAGGCTTGCCATGGAGCTGGGCGAGCCGGGTGTGGTTTCCGGTGAGGCCTCGGGTGGGGGCCGGGGACGGCGGGGGCGGGGGGGGGGGGGTCAGCGAGGCGAGGCCCAGCCTGGGTTTCCAGACCAGACACCTTGCGCGCCTGCGCCCGGGCTGGCGGGCTCGGCGCGGCTTCCGTGCCCCGGGGGGAGCTCCGCGCAGGGCAGGGGTCCCGGCCTGAAGGGGTCAGCCGGGTGAGGGGTGCGGAACCCGCCCCACCTTGGGAACGTGTCCTGGGATGGCCAGGCCCGACGCTGCCGCCGAGAGCGCTCGGGCGTGCGCATGCGCCCCCGGGGCGCTGGGGGCGAGGGGACGGGCGCCTCGGGGGGTGGCGGCTGGGATGTGTCTGTCTCTGGAGAGGACACCGAGCCTCCGGGGGGACGAGGAGGGGACGCCGAGGCCCGGACGGGGTGGCCGGCGGGAGCCTGGCGGGGGGGAGGCCGGCCCGGCATAGGGTGGATCCGCCGAGCGGCCTCCTGGGAGGTGGCGGGGGCGGGACCCGCCGTCTGGTGAGGACCGCGGAGGGTTTGAACCTGGCCGCAGGAGGGCAGTGGATGGCGGGACACGGGGGACACTGAGGACAGGCCCCCTGCCGTCCCTCGGTCGGGCCGCAGGGTGAGCGGCCAGTGCGGTGAGCGCAGGCCCGAGGGGGGCCCCGGAGGGCGGAGACCCGGAGCGCAGGCCCGAGGGGGGCCCCGGAGGGCGGAACCCGGAGCGCAGGGAGCCCCGGAGGGCAGAGCCCCGGAGCGCAGGCCCGAGGGGGGCCCCGGAGGGCGGAACCCCGGAGCGCAGGCCCGAGGGGGGGCCCCGGAGGGCGGAACCCCGGAGCGCAGGCCCGAGGGGGGCCCCGGAGGGCGGAACCCCGGAGCGCAGGCCCGAGGGGGGCCCCGGAGGGCGGAACCCCGGAGCGCAGGCCCGAGGGGAGCCCCGGAGGGCGGAACCCCGGAGCGCAGGGAGCCCCGGAGTTGCGGGGAGCCCCGGAGCGCAGGCCCGAGGGGGGCCCCGGAGGGCGGAGCCCCGGAGCGCAGGCCCGAGGGGAGCCCGGGAGGAGCGGGGAGCCCCGGAGCGCAGGCCCGAGGGGAGCCCCGGAGGAGCGGGGAGCCCCAGCCCCGCGCGGAGTGCTCCCGCGCTCTCAGAGCTCGGTTTCCGGCGCTCTGGGGAGGCCGGGGACTGGGCTGTCCGGTGCCCGTGCGCAGACGCCCCTTTCTCCCGAGAGTCCCGGGCTGAGGACCGAGCTGAGGCCGTGGGCAGGCCCCGGGGCTGGGCCCCGCCTCTCGGGCTGCCCCGGAGCGCCCGGCAGAGCTGGGGGTTTGGGGACGGCGGCGCCCCGCTCCCCAGGACGCCCGGCTCCCGGTGACACGGGGGCTTTTCCCAGTGGGAGCCGCGCAGCTCCACCCGGGGAGCCGAGCGTCGGGCCGCTGGCACCGCAGGCTCACGCCTGAGCTTCTCCACCCCGTGCCCACCGCCCCCCACCGCCCACCGCCCCCCACCGCCCCCGCCCCGCCCCCCCCAGGGCCGCCCAGGTCCTGCCCCGGGAGGCCTGGCTTGCACCCCGCGGGTGGCTCGTTGGAAGCGAGTCCTGAGGCCGGCGTTTTCTCTTCCAGATCAAGCCGGTGGTGCACTGCGACCTCAACGTGCCCTCCCGGTGGCAGACGTACCAGCGCGTATCCCGGCATATCAAGTGAGTACAGCCCCCCGCGGGGAGCCGCCCGGCCAGCCCCCCCCCCTCCTCCCCCCCATCCTTCCTCATCGCCCTCTCTCTCTCTGACAGGCCGGCGCCGCAGGGCCGCGCGCCCCCTCTTTCCCTTTGGGGAAGGCATGCCGTTTCTGGGTTGCTTTTGCAGGGCGGGTTTTTGGGGTGGAAGGGCGAGGGCGTCGTGCGCCCCGGTTCGCGTCTGGATGCTTTGGAAATGTGGCAGTTCGGCGTTGGGATGTCGCAGGAAACGTGAAAGCTGTTTTGCCTACGATGCGCTCACGAAGGCCAGCGAGGGCACTGGCAGCTGGCGGCCGCGGGTCGCCTGGGCAGCGGCCTGTCGTCGGGGTCTCGCCGCTCTCCAGAGGATGCACGCAGGCAGCCTGGGACCCCTGCGTGGCCCCCCGTGCCTTGGGTGGGGGTGGGGGGCTGTAGGAGACCATGCTGGATTTAGGCAGCACACTGGTGCATGTCCTGGCTCTGATCTTGACTTTGTGACCCCCGCACGCCTGGTCTCCCCGTGGGTGAAGCAGGCCCGAGGCCCGAGGCCGCTCTCCTGCGGCCGGGGCTGGGGACCGACTGGGAGCCCTGACAATTCCAGGGCCCGGGCCAGAGCAGCACTGCTCCTGGCCTCCGTCACTGGGCTGTGGTTTGTTTCAGTGGCTCAGTCCCTGGTGTGGAATTCAAGATGGCACCCCCTCTTTCCTTAGGCTCCGCCCCCAGTGGGAGGCAGGTGACTCAGGAGCTCTGGCTGTAGGGGCGTCACTGGCACCCGGCGTCCAGGCCCGGTCCTCGCTAGCAGGAGTGCCAATGACTATTCCCTCTCCATCCAGAGACAGGGTTTGGGGCGGGTGAGGCTGGGGGGGGTACCCCCTGACCCAGCAGAGCTGCAGCCTGGGACGCGGAGGAGGAAGAAAGAACACTGGGAGTGAGCCACAGCCCCCCCCCCCCCCCCCCCAGCCTGTGAGTCCCTACGCGCAGGGCCTCTCCCCCCGGGCTCCTTGCAGGAATAGCAAAGACGTAGCATGGCTCAAGTCTGTGGGCACCGAGGGGGGGGGGGGGCCTTCCTGACCAGGGCCTGGCTCCGCGCAGCTACCTTCTGGGGGCTTGGCTCAGTGTGCGGCGATTCACTCTGTGGGCATTCCTTCCCATTGCAAGCTGTCTGAAACTCTGGGTTCGTCCAGAGAGGCACAGGATGTTTGTGCGGTCCGGCTCCGTCCCCGTCCATTGCTGCGAGTTCCACTAGATGGACCCCGATAGCCGTCTGCCAAGAAGGCTGGCCTCGCTTGCTCGGCGACTTTGCCATGCAAACACGGGCGGCCGTGCCGAGGATGGGGCGGGGCATCTCAGCCGCCCTCTGACCCTTCCTCGTGAGTGGGAGGGCCGAGGCCTGTGTGAGGCGTGGCTCGTGTTCCTCCTGGCATAGGAGTGAGGGGCTGGCAGAGAGTTGCCTGATCACGGTCAGGAAGAATGGTAACTGTGCACCTGGGTCCTGCTGTGGGGTTCACTGCCCCTGGGGAGGCATGGAGGGCACAGGCATTGCGGGGGGGGGGCTGCCCGGTGGGGTGGGTGGGTGGAGGGCCCGGGCATTGCAGGGGGGGTGCCTGGCGCCCCCAGGTCTCCCACTCCATGCAGAGCTGGTTCTGTTTGCCTTCCCCGCTCGGCGTGTACTTGGGGGACACCCCTGAGAACCCCGGTACATCTCAGGACAGCCTGCCGTGTCTAATTCCACCCCGCCCCCCCGACTTGGACGAATCCAGTATCACAGGACTCAGAAGGAAGCCTCTTCGGTTCTTTGTCTTTTTTTAAAAAAACCTTTCTTCTTTTCACTGTATTTTTTCAGTTTTTACTTTATGGAAATATTTATTTAGACAATATCAAGATTTGAACTCAGGGCCTCCTGCTTGCTAGGCCGGTACTTTACCACTTGTTTCAATTTTTTATTTCTCTTTTATTTTATTTACATTGTTCTTTATAACTTTATAACCAGATTTATGTCTACAAGATACTTTTATCTTGTTATTTTCATCGAATTTTCTTTTTCTTTTATGAGTTTTGCTTCTTTTTTCCCCTGACCCTCTTTAGTTTATGCTTTTATTATTTTGCATTTAACATTTTATAAATTTATTGTTTTTAAATACTTGTACATGGAGATTTCAGTGAATATGTCCTTTTCCCACACATCCTTGTTGATTGTATTTTTTCTTTTTTTTTTTTGCCAGTCCTGAGCCTTGGTCTCAGGGCCTGAGCACTGTCCCTGGCTTCCTTTTTACTCAAGGCTAGCACTCTGCCATTTGAGCCACAGCGCCACTTCTGGCCATTTTCTGTATATGTGGTGCTGGGGAATCGAACCCAGGGCTTCATGTATATGAGGCAAGCACTCTTGCCACTAGGCCATATTCCCAGCCCGTTGTTTGTATTCTTGATGATGGCCACTCAGGCTACAGTGAGATGGAATCTCAGTGTTGTTTTGATTTGCATTTCCTTTATGGACAGGAATGTTGAGCAATTTCTTCATGTGCTTATTGGCCATTCTACTTCTTCTGAGAAGTCTCTATTTAGCTCTTTGCCCATTTACTAAGTGTGTCATTGATTCTTTGGGGCTTTAGTTTCTTGTATATTCTGGACAATAGGTCCTAGTCAGAGGTAAAGAACTTTTCCCATTTTGCAGGCTGCATTATTAACTTAGCAACTATGTTCTCTGCTGTGCAAAAGCATCTTAGCTTTCCATTTGTTAATACCCACTTCTGTTTGCTAGCTGTGGGAGCTATATTCAGGAAGTTCTTTCCTATACCTGTTTTTCCTATTCTGTAGAAGGTTCAAAGTTTCAGGTCTTACAATGAAGTCTTTGACCCTCTTGAGTTGCTATTAGTACAGGATGAGAGATTGGGTCTGATATTTAGTTCTTTCATTAACATCCATTGAAGAGTCTGTCTTTTCTCTAACATATTTTGGGCTTCTTTGTAAAAAATCGGTTGTTGGCGTGTAGATTGGTCTGGATCCTCTAATCTGTTTCTCTGGTCTTTTTATTATTCATAGCTTAGGGTTATCTGTGATGTAGTTGATGTCCTTAATTGAGTTTTATTGTATTTCTCTATCTGGTTGGTTTGGTGTTGTTACGGTGGTTTGTTTTCTCTGAGTTGTACTGGGCAGTCTCTCAATGAAGGAGACTCATTAAGACCTTCACCTAAAAGCGGAGCAGTTACCTATCCCAAGCGATGCATAAATTCCAATAGAGAACCTCCAGACATATTAAAAAGCAGACACATGATTACCCCCAATTCATAACTCTTCAATAACTTGATCAAAAGATTTTGAAGTGGCTAAATGCCAAAGAGACTCAAGACTCAAGGGTTAAAAATGGCCAGTGTTCTCTAAAGAGGATTTGAATAAACTGATGAATGAAATGAAAAAGTCAAGACTTGGTAAGAAATGGATCACTTGTGCTGGGGTCAGCGTGTCGCCACCACGCCCACCTCCAGCGCTTCCCGGCTCCTGTAAGCTTTTCCTCGTGGGCCGGTCTGGCACTAAACTTCCCCGACCTCGACCTTCCGTGCAGCTGGGTGTCGGGCACGCAGCACCACGCCCAGCTATTGGTTGAGACAGTCTCCTGGACGTTTTTGGTCTGGGATGGCCTTGAAGGTCCTCCTGACCTCAGCCTGAGTAGCTCAGCTTACCGGCGCGAGCCCCCAGGACCCGGCGCAGGCCCCCAGGACCTGGCACGAGCCTCCAGGACCCGGCGCGGGCCACCAGGACCCGGCGCGGGCCCCCAGGACCCGGCGCGAGCCACCAGGACCCGGCGCGGGCCCCCAGGACCCGGCGCGGGCCACCAGGACCCGGCGCGGGCCTCCAGGACCCGGCGGGAGCCACCAGGACCCGCTTGCTCGAGAGCTTTAGTCAGGAGAATGTGTTCTCTCCAGTATCACAAGCAGAGTAAATGAACATTCGTATTCACGCTGAGAGAAAGGGCATAGGTTTAGGGTTCAAGGAAGAAAACAAAAGGACAGCAACAGTAAAGGATAGTACAAGTTGCAAAGCGGTTGTAGGACTGTCCCGTTATTTCACCTTATTCCTTTATTTTCTGAGAGGAGGCTTTGTGTGTGGCCCAGGCTGGACTTGACTCCCTAGCTGTGTGGCATGCCTGAGGGACTCCCGGTGTGCCCCTCCATGTGTGTGCCCCTCCACAAGTGTGCACCTCCACGTGTGTGTTGTACCTCCACGTGTGTGCCCCTCCACGAGTGTGCCCCTCCACGCGTGTGTGCCCCTCCACGCGTGTGTGCCCCTCCACGCGTGTGTGCCCCTCCACGTGCGTGCACACCTCCACGCGCGTGTGCCCCTCCACACGTGTGTGCCCCTCCACGTGCGTGCACACCTCCACGCGCGTGTGCCCCTCCACGTGTGTGTGCACCTCCACGTGTGTGCCCCTCCACGCGCGTGTGCCTCTCCACGTGTGTGTGCACCTCCACCCACGTGTGCAGCTCCATGCGCGTGTGCCCCTCCACGTGTGCGCACCTTTGTGTGTGCACCTCCACGTGTGCGTGCACCTCCACGCGTGTGTGCACCTCCACACATGTGTGCACCTCTATGTGTGCATGCACCTCCACGCGTGTGCCCCTCCACGCATGTGTGCACCTCCACACGTGTGCCCCTCCACGCGTGTGTGCCCCTCCACGCGTGGCTCCTTGGTTTTCGTGTGAGTTGCAGGAGCCTTGAAACTATCTTCCAGAGGCAGTGAGTGGTTAGGACGGCAGGGTATCATTAGCACCAGACGACTAGTCGCTCTGAATGGGTTTTGAAAAATCTGCTCAGCCTTCTTTTCTGCAACATAGAGGAAATAATAACGACCCTGGGGCTGGGGAGGCGGCTGTGGGGGGATCCGGGGCTCCAAGGCTTCCGGGGAGGCGGCTGTGGGGGGCTCCGTGGGAGGATCCCCGGCTCCGTGGGAGGATCCCGGGCTCCGTGGGAGGATCCCGGGCTCCGTGGGAGGATCCCGGGCTCCGTGCGTGGGAGGATCCCCGGCTCCAAGGCCTCCCCAAGGCCGCACAGACACTGCAGACCCTGGGGCGGACAGTGGCTGCGCCGTCAGCTCTGCACAGACTCGGGGCGGCTCCTGCCGTCTCGGGGGTGTCGCCCCCCATCTGTTTTCCCGTCAGACACCGTTTCTCCCCGACCCCCGTCCTTCCTCGTCGTGGGAGGCGCGCTCCCTTTTAGGGAGCAGAGCTTCGTGCTGTCAGGCGGGGACGGGAGGCCTTTCCCTCACCCGGGCCTCCAGGCCTGCCGGCGCCGCTGCGCGATGGGGCTGGCAGGCCGCCCGAGCAGGGGCTACCGGTGCGCTCGGTGCCGGGCACGGCTGCAGTTCTCTCCGCACACGCAAATGGAGCTGATAATGTGCCTTCTAAGTTTCCCACGTTTCCCCGTGGAGTTCAAGCAGTAACCCGTGCTGTCCTCCTTCTTCTTGCAGTGTCTTTACAAATGGAAGATTCTTTATCCCACCCGTCAAGGTGATTATACCCAAGTTCAGCCTGTCGGATTGGAATTGTGTGCTGGCCACCGTGGGCGATAAAGTCTTCCCCCTGGGAGGTGTCCGGAAGTAAGGAGATGGCCCCCGAGGGGAGGCCTGGGGGACACGGCTGGGGTTTGCACTTCTCTATCGTAACTTCCTTTCGGACCAGCGAGGCCTGCCCAGACTTACCCTGAGCCCCCTAAGCACTGACAGCACACAGACATGGCACGGCAGGGTTCAGCTGGATGGCTCTGCTCTGCAGGAGCTCTTCCTGTGGGTGCCAGGGCTCTGTAGAGGAGCTTTGGCTCTCATGTACAGGAGATGGTCTGTGTGACTCGCCTCTGAGATTGACGATGAAACAAGGCTATCTCTTTGTTGACAAAGTACGTTTTCAATTTTGCTGTTAATCCTGATCCATTCAGTCAGTGCATGACAGGTACAGAGGAGGGAGGGACAGGACTTGTGCGGGTGTACAGTGAGATGTACTTCGTGCTTAACAGAAGAAGTTCTAAATGTGAAGAAAAGAACGAACTAAGCCCAAAGTTAGTGTAAAGAAGGCAAATGATAAAGGCCAGAGCAGACACAAATGATACAGCGGCTAGAAAAACAGCAGAAAAGATAATGAAACTAAGAGTGAATTTTTTTTTTTTTGGTAACAGAAGGTAAAATAGCTAGGCTAACCAAGAAAAGACACGCTATGACCCAGATATATCAATCTACGTGAGAGTGGAGACAGAACAAGTGATTCCACAGAAATGCAATGGCTGGCGAGAGACAGCCGTTAGTAACCTAGACCCAGGAAACGGGGACGTTCCAAGGGTCAGACAACCCGCTCAGACAGAATCATGAAGACATAGAAAGTCTCAGCAGATCAACAACAGACAAGTGGATGGAGCCTGTTGTCAAAAACGTCCATAGGCAGAAAAGCTCAGGTCTGGTGGGTTCACGAGAAAATTCTACCAAATGTTCAAAGAATTAATACTCATTCTTCTCATACCCATTCAAATTAAGGAGGAGGGGAAAGTTTCAATCTTACTTTATGAGCCCAGTCAGTATTGGTACCAAAGACAGGTGAGGACAAAAAAAAAATTACAGGCAATATTCTGGTAAATTGCATTCAAGAGCACATTTGAAGGATCAGGTCCTGATTATGTGGGATCTGGTCTTGAAAAGAGTATGGTTCAGAGTATACAAGTCAATACCTGTGAGCTGGGCACTTGTGGCTTCGTGTCTGGTGTCCTAGCTATCGTGGAGGCAGAAGTTAAGAGGAATATAGTTTGAGGCCAGCCTGGGGAAAACATTTGTGAGATCCTATCTCAATCAATACCTGCGTACATGGTGAAGCGCTGTCATTCTAGGGACAGTAGAAGACTTAGGGTTGTCTCAAGGGGGCCTGGGTAGAAAGGGAGACCCTAGGGGAAAAACACCCAGAGGAAAAGGGATGTCTCATGAAGCACCAGGCCCCGAGTGCCTACCGGCACAGGCTGGTGCTGGTGGCCCAGGTCTGCAATCCTAGCTACTCCGGAGGCTGAGATCTGAGAACTGAGGTTCAAAGCCAGCCCAGGCGGGAAAGTCCATGAGACTTTTAATCCCAATTAAGCACCACAAAGCTAGAAGCGAAGCTGTGACTCAAGGGACAGCCCGCCGGGCATGAGCAAAAGAGGTTAGGAGCAGCACCCAGGCCCCGAGTTCAAGCCATAGTGACAACACAAGGCAAGCACAAAACAAACCGAAACCAAAATCAACAAAACAGCCCTGTGTGGTGTTTGTTGTGTCCAGTTTTACAGTCATCGTTGGGCACCAATAACTTTTCAACGTGTGAATTTGGATCCTTTCTTCAATAGATAAGCAGTGACTACTTAGTGCCCAAAGATGACCCGGCAAAATGTCTTCGGGTGCTTATTAAAGAAGACGCATCCTTTGCTTGCTAACACACGTGGGCTTGTTTTTCCAGTATTGCTGCAACCCCAGAGCCCATGTGTAGTCACCTTAGCCACGTTTGCGCCATGGGCCCCTAACTGAAAGGGCGCTTTCGCGGACAGTGCAGGGGCGCCGCGCGGTCCCTCCGGGAAGCGGCTCCCCGCCACGCGCGTCCCCTCTGGATCCGCAGATTGTACACGCTGACGGGGCATCTCCTGGGCAGCTCGCAGGACCTGCAGGACAACCAGTTCTACGTGGCGGCGGGGGCTGGAGCCCTTCAGAGCCTTCGCCTACTGGAGGTCGCCGCGCGTTCCCAGCGAGGTCAGCAGTGAGTGCGCCTGCGCCTGCGCCGGGCCGGCGGCGGCGTCGGTGGGCGGGGCCGGCGTCGGCGTCGGTGGGCGGGGCCGACGCCTTCCACCTGCGTGCCAGCCAGGGAACGCTCGGTCAGGGCTGCAGGCGGCCTCGGCTTCCCCCTGAGCCCTCCCGCCCGAGGCCCCGGGGCCCAGGGAGGGCAGGCCCGGGATCCGGGAGGGCAGGCCCGGGACCCGGGAGGGCAGGCCCGGGGCCCAGGGAGGGCAGGCCCGGGACCCGGGAGGGCAGGCCCGGGGCCCAGGAGGGCAGGCCCGGGACCCGGGAGGGCAGGCCCGGGGCCCAGGGAGGGCAGGCCCGGGATCCGGGAGGGGCCCAGGGAGGGCAGGCCCGGGGCCCAGGGAGGGCAGGCTCGGGACCCAGGAGGGCGGGCCCGGGACCCAGGAGGGCGGGCCCGGGGCCCAGGGAGGCGGGCTCGGGACCCGGGAGGGCGGGCCCGGGGCCCAGGGAGGGCAGGCCCGGGATCCAGGAGGGAGGGCAGGCCCGGGGCCCAGGAGGGCAGGCCCGGGACCCAGGGAGGGCAGGCCCGGGACCCAGGAGGGAGGGCAGGCCCGGGGCCCAGGGAGGGCAGGCCCGGGGCCCAGGGAGGGCAGGCCCGGGATCCAGGAGGGAGGGCAGGCCCGGGGCCAGGGAGGGCAGGCCCGGGAGCACAGGGAGGGCAGGCCCGGGACCCAGGGAGGGCAGGCCCGGGACCCGGGAGGGCAGGCCCGGGGCCCAGGGAGGGCAGGCCCGGGACCCAGGGAGGGCGGGCCGGGGACCCAGGGAGGGCAGGGCGGTGCATCGGCGGGAACGGCTGCATTCCTGGGCCGTGCTCATGGCCTGTGTGCTGCTGGGGCGGGACCCACGTTCCTGCTTTAGAAGCAGCGATTGCCTGTGCATAAATGAAGCCCATGTGCCTTTCAGAGATCCTTGGGCTCCCCGGCTCTGGGGGGTCAGTGCCCAGAGCCTGGGACTCTGCGGACCTATCCCTCGCTCTGGGTCACCTTCTCTCCAAGGTCAAGGCCTCAGCCCGTAGTTAGGAAGCTGAGGCTTGGCTGAGCTTAAGCGTTACCAATGGCCTGCCTTTTGTCTTTCAGGAGGTACATGGACGTTGAGAAGTTTCCACCAAGAAAGAAAAAGGTGAGTCCTTTGCGGAAGGCCCTGAGCATGTGACACATTCTGGCATCAACAAGGGCCTGTCCCTGCCGAGGGTCCTGAGTTGTAGACCCAGCTTCCTGGCCCCAGTGCCAGCACCAGGGTGACCGTAGAGGAGGGAGGGAGGGAGGGAGGGAGGGAGGGAGGGAGGGAAGGAGGGAAGGAGGGAGGAGGAGGAGGAGGAGGAGGGAGGAGGAGGAGGAGGAGGAAGGAGGGAGGAGGAGGAGGGAGGAGGAGGAGGGAGGAGGAGGAGGAGGAGGGAGCAGGAGGAGGGAGGAGGAGGAGGAGGGAGGAGGAGGAGGAGGAGGAGGAGGGAGGAGGAGGAGGAGGGAGGAGGAAGAGGGAGGAGGAGGAGGGAGAAGGAGGGAGGGAAGGAGGGAAGGAGGGAGGAGGAGGAGGAGGAGGAGGAGGAGGAGGTCGTTTGTGTGGGGCTTAGTGCTCTGGGATGTGCACGTGGACGTTTGTAATACAGCATGTTAACTGTGGAGTTAAACCTGGCGTCTCTTGGGGACATGGTGCTGTAGCTTCTTGGGCCGAATGACTGTCTTGGTTTGGGTTTGCTCTTTCTGAGGAATGTGTTTCAGCTATCGGTGTTTGTAGAATAGCTGAGTTGGTCTGTTAGATTCAGCAGAGCGCAAAGACAGGTGGGGTTGGTGATTCTGCCTGCGTTGTGCTCCACCCACAGGCACGTGCACTTGTCAAAACGATCAGGAGTTTGTATTGCTGGGCACCGGTGGCTCACGCCTGTCATCCTAGCTACTCAGGAGCCTGAGGTCTGAGGATCATGGCTCGAAGCCAGCCTGGGCAGGAAAGTCCGTGGGGCTCTTATGTATACACACACACACACACACACACACACACACACACTCACACACAGCACGCCAGAAGGAGACCTGTGGCGCAAGTGGTACAGCAGGAGCCTTCAGCACAAAAGCCCAGGGACAGCACCCAGGCCCTGAGTTCAAGCCTCAGGACTGGCACACACGCAGACAGACACAGAGGTCTGTAATCCCGTGTTAGACCGGGAGCAGCCCAGCCAGATCCCACGGTGTGATCCAGTGGGGGGGCTGGCCCGGGGGAGAGGCCGCCCTGTGAATGCACCCCTGGATAGTGTTCTGGGACCTTCTGCAAAGAGTCTCACCTGTGGCATGGGCGGCGTCGGGCTCGGGGCTGAGAGGTGACGCGTGACCCTGAGAATCACACGGGAGCTGTGGGACCTTCTTCCCCGCGCCCCGATGCCGGAGTGCACATGCGTGCGGCCTGCTGGGTGTGGCTTCCCTTCCCAGCCCAGTCGGTTGTTTAGCCTCGATTCCTGGAGCGGGGGCGGGGGTGGGGGTGAGGAGGGGGAGGGGGAACACGGTTTCCCTGTGGCAGGCATATTGCGTTGGGGCTCAAATGGGAAGCATCGTTGGTCTGCTTGCATCTACATTCCTTTCCCTTCTCTTCTAGAAATACGCCAGGAAAAAGCAACTGGGTTTTGATCATGGTCTCTGACATCTAGGAACCTTTTAAGAGCTGACCAGAGTCACAGGCTTCCTGGAGGCTGGGTTTGTGGTTAGTCACACGAGCTGTGTCCTAACAGGGTGACTTGTTGGCTTACCTGCCTCTTGCAGGTTTTCCGTGTCTGGCTTGTGAATGATCTCTCATCTTTCTTCGGGTGAGCTGCCTCGGCGTCTGTTTGGAAAGGGGAAGAGGTTGGTTAGCGAGGCGGGGAGGGCCTTGGGTGAGGCGGGCCTCCTCTGACGGGAGGCGCAGTCCCCGGCCTCGGTGCGCTGAGGACCTCACGGGTCGAAGCCTCGGCACAGAATGGAGGTGGACTTTCCGCGACGTGTTAGCGGGCCTCAGGGATCTACTTAGGATAAAAGGCAGCGCCTCTCCACCACTCAGCGACCATTTCCCTGGCGCAGCGCGGCGTCTTGGCTGGGATGGGGCCCTCGGGCGCGTCTGGCCGTGAGCAGGGCGTGGTGGAGAGGGTGGTGGAAAAGCGGGGCAGAGGCGTCACTGTGGTGTTCACCCCGCCCCCCACCTCAGCCCCCCCCCCCCCCGCACCAGCCCCTCCCCTGGCGAGCCAGGGGCACCTCTTCTATTGCCCTGCTCAACTTCCTGCCCCTTCAGCCAGCCCGCCCTCCACCAGCCCCTCAGCACCGCCTCGGAGGGGCAGAAAAGCCCACGAGACCTGGAAGGGGGGGTCAGGAAGGGGGGCTGGGAAAGACGGGGCAGGAGATCCCGCGCGAGATGCCCCTCCTCGCTCTCTGCCCTCCCCAGACTGAAGGAACTGACTGTCGTCAGCTGCTGCATTTATTTTGATTTTCAATATTTATTGCGATTTCCAAGAAGCGGGACTAGCTTAGCAACTGTGTACAATTGCATTCATGTACTGAGAAGCATATTTCATGGCGTAAGCCTCTGTGAACACGAGTGAATAGTTAACGAGCGCCGTATTTACATCCCACCCACAATCGGAAGGTGAATGGTAAATGCCTCCCTTTGGGCGGTGGGGCGGGGAATGTGGGTCATGAGGAGACAAACCGTGCAGGGTGCGTGGACTAACTGAGGGAGGCCAGCCTCCCACGGCGGGTGCGTGGGAATGACCTGGCCGGTCCCGGGCTCTCAGCCTTCCACCCACACCGGTGTCCCGTCGCGCAGGGCTTAGCCCCAGCCATCCACGCCGCGTCTCGCCCCTCTCCATTCAGGCAGACTCCCCTCTGCGGCCCACGAGGGCTGGGAGCTTGACTGCTCGGCGGAGCCTCTGCCGGGGCTCACCGGCACTGGCCCTCGGCCATCTGCAGCCCACCCCGGAGTCGCCACGCGGGCTCTGAGCTCCCTCCGAAGCCACCTGACCTCCGCGCACTCCCCTGGGCTCCGGGGGCCGACCCAGTGACCCAGGCTCCCCTGGGCTCCAGTGGGGCCGACCCAGTGACCCAGGCTCCCCTGGGCTCCAGTGGGGCCGACCCAGTGACCCAGGCTCCCCTGGGCTCCAGTGGGGCCGACCCAGTGACCCAGGCTCCCCTGGGCTCCAGTGGGGCCGACCCAGTGACCCAGGCTCCCCTGGGCTCCAGTGGGGCCGACCCAGTGACCCAGGCTCCCCTGGGCTCCAGTGGGGCCGACCCAGTGACCCAGGCTCCCCTGGGCTCCAGGGGCTGACCCAGTGACCCAGGCTCCCCTGAGCCCCGGGGGCTGACCCAGGCTGGCCACGGAGGGAGGGTCTCCGTGACTCAGCCAGGGGCCGCGGCTGTGTTGTGCTGTCGTTGTGCTGTGCCGGGCCCCTCAGAGACACGGTGATTGTGAAAGCTTGCGTTTCCACCGTGGCCTCGCACGCGACAGTTGGCGAGCTCTTTCCTGGCGTCCTGCGGATCCTGGCTTAGTGGCCTCCCAGGTTGGGGTGGGGCACCTCCCATGCCTTGCGTCTTTGTGTCGTGTGCCCGGAGCTGGGGGCTGGTGCCGGTGAGTCCGATCTTGCTGGCTCTGTGCTTTTTTGCTTGGTGTCATAGCTGCCCCATGCCCTCCTCTCAGAGGTGGCTTTAGGACTTTGTCCTGGTCCTTGGAGGGCTGTTTCAGCCATCCCAAGTATGGTATCCTCATCTTGGAGTCCAGAGACACGCTGAGAATTAACTAGATTTCCGCAGTCCCAGACCTCGTGCCTCCCAAGCCACAAGTGCCCGCTGCCACCTCTTGTTTCTTATTTCCTGTAGTCATCAGCATGATTCCAGCGAGCAAGAAAGCACCTTCAAATAGCCAGAGGCATTTTGGAGGCGGTTGGAGGCCTATTTTAACCCTTGAATTCTCAGTAGGGCAAAGTCCAAGCAGTGTGATCGCAGATGATGCGTTAATGGATCAGGGCAGGCGTTTTCAGTATGGTACTTGTTTCTCCAGTGGCACAGAAAACTTGAGAGAAGTGCCTATTTATGTTCTTTTGCCTTGGATTCGCTTCCAAGTCCTGCGTAAAGATTCAAAAATAGAGAAAAACCGAGACAATTCATAGCATCACGCTAGGGGAGGGGACCCAGTGGGGAGAGTGCTGGGAAAGATGTGATTGTCTGCGGATTTGTGGACACCTCAGTTTCCCGTCGTTGTACCTGAAAGAAGGCTGCTGGGTGGTTGACTTGCACCCGAAACTCACCCTGTGCCCGCAGAACCCAGGGCAAGTGGCTTATGGTGGTTGTTGAGGGTAGATTTTCTGAGGTCCTACGGCGTGTCTGCAGAGGCCCCCTAACCTGCTGGTGGGCCTCCTGCAGCCCCTGAATGTTGGGGGTGGTCACGGCGCCGGCACAGTGGGGTGCCATCTCCCCGATCTCCCCCGAGGAGCCACCTTGCCTCTGTGGGAGGGAGGGAGCGGAGGGAGGACGCCGCGGTCTGTGTGGACGTTCCAGGTGCCCGGGCTCCTGCCCTGTCTGCTGAGGGCGGTACGCTGCGCTTCCGGACCACACCGAGGGCGCAGACGCGGTGTGCGGCGCTCTGATACCTGTTGCTCTCACTTTGTACCGTAGGTGGATGCCAAAGGCAAAGAACTCCCCCAGAGTGACAAAGCCCCACCCAAAACACAGGAGTCTGTGTATTACGCCAAAGAAGGAAAGAAAAAGCAAACGCTGGCAGAACCTCTGGTGGAATCTGGTGCAGGTAACGAGACGTTTCACGGTGCTGTGGGCTACGCTAACTACCGTGAGCCCTTCCTGTCCTCCTCCGTGTGTGTGTGTGTGTGTGTGTGTGTGTGTGTGTGTGTGTGTGTGTGGTTCCAGGCCATGTTTATGCTATAGATTTTTTTCTTGTGAGTATGTATATAATAAGATACTCAGTATGGAGGGTAGGCAGCGCAGAAAAGCCAAGTTCCAAGGCTGAAGGCGATGGAAGTCTCTAAGAAGGAAGCCTCCGGATGCAGTATTGAAAACCAGTTCTGTGGTTGGTGGGGGCTCGCGGGGCTGTGCGCGTTCTCCCTGTGAGGGTCAGTGACAGAACGCACGAGGCCCAGCTCCGAGGGAGGCGTGAGAGCCGCCGGAGTCCCTCCTGGGCCGAGGGCCGTTGGAGAGACGCGTCTCCCAGCCGCTGTAGGATGGCGTCGGTTGAAGCGTTCTCTCCGCCCTCCGTTCTGCGCGCACCGCTGCACTGTCGAGAGGTGCTGTGCCCTGGTGGGGAGCTGGGTGACGCCCAGCGAAGCCCTTCTCTGGCGCGTCTCTGCGATGGAGACAGCGTGCCCGGTCTTAGTGGGCGTGAGGGGGTCAGAGCTGGAGCCCGTGATTCTGCGCAGCTCCGGACGGTCTGGGGCTCGCTGGGATGGGGGTCTGGACGGTGGGCATCTCAGGGGAGCGGACGTTAGAGGGGCGCCGCGGAGGCTGGCGCCCGCTGATGGTGCAAAGACAGAGGCGGCGGTGGGGTGGGCGGGCCCGGAGCCCAGAGCCCGGACGGGCCGCCCCGTGGATGGCGCAGGGGAGGGGGCGCCGAGCGCCGGGCTCTGGCGTGCCAAGCCTCTCTGTGTTCTCGTCCCGCAGAGGGAGATGTGTATAAGGCACGGACGCCGACCCAGGACACCCAGGGGGCGCTGGACGTCAGGGAGGACCCGGAGGTGAAGGTGGAGATGCCGGTGGACCAGGTGGGTGGCCGGCCCCCAGACCCTCCAGCGACGCGTGCCGCTCGAGTCGTCCGCCGCGCGGCAGGGGCGGCCTGGGAAGTCCCCCGAGGCGCAGGAGGGCGCGGCTGGCGCCGGCGAGACTGGAGCCCCTGCGTCTCCTCCCCAGGTGCCCGCTGAGATGGTGAAGGAGGAGGAGGAGGCGCGTGGTGAACCCCCGGCCGCCGAGGACACCAAGGTGGGTGCGTTTTGTTTGGTTTTGCTCCTGGCCTAGAACCTCCTGTGCGGAAGCGCTCTCGCGTGATGGCGAAGGATCCCGGAACCGGCTCGGCTCGGGAACACGAAGGAGGAGGGTGAGCCTGGGGTGCCCGCGGCCGGGCCCAGGACCCTTTCCTGCCGGCCCGGAAGCCATGCGGGCCATTCTGGTGGCTTCTGTGTGTGTCCTAATGATCTGACACGGACTCTCCCGTCACGGGTGTCAAGGCCGCGCCCCAGCAAGTGTCAGGGCGCATGGGTAGCGGGCAGCGTGTGCAGGGGAAGGGCGCTGGCCGCTGGGCAGGTGGCTGCCTGTGGTAGGCACTGGGTGGGAGGCTCCGTGATGGCCATGGGGTGGGAGGCTCCATGATGGCCGTGGGGTGGGAGGCTCCGTGATGGCCATGGGGTGGGAGGCTCCATGATGGCCGTGGGGTGGGAGGCTCCGTGATGGCCATGGGGTGGGAGGCTCCGTGATGGCCGGGGGGTGGGAGGGCTCCGTGATGGCCGGGGGGTGGGAGGCTCCGTGATGGCCGGGGGGTGGGCCCCTCTCTGTGATGGGCACTGGGTGGGAGGCTCCGTGATGGCCGGCGTGGTTTCTGCCAGCGGGTGCTTGGGTCCTGGCCTCCTGGGGGGACGCTGTGCTCTGCGTGGCCCAGCAGGACCACACACAGCAGCCTGGGTTCACACAGGGCCCAGCCTGTGCCCCGTTGGGGTCTTCTTCCCATCCAGGGGTGCTGGAAGCATCCTACCTACTGTCCGTGTGTTCCCATGATCCTTTGGGGTCAGATGACTAATTGCATACATAAAACCCCACATTGAGGAAAGGCGATTTACCTTACACATATGGTCACATGGACCGGACACGGACGGCTGGGGTTTCCTCTCGTCGTTCTGTCGCTAGAGGCTTTTCAAGGCGGTTTGGTCTCAGACACCCGAGGCCTTGGTCCTCCTCAGCTCAGCCTCTGGAGTAGTTAGGGACCGCAGGCGTGAGCCGGGCCTGGCCTCGAGCCAGGCTTGAACGCTCCCAAGGGCTGTGCTTTCTTCTTGCCGGTGAGGAGCTGCTTTCCCCGAGGCCTCGGACGCCGTATTTGCTATCAGGTTTCGCTGTTCCTCGCAGACAGGCCGGCACGAGCGGCGAGGTGCCGCGGGCTGTGTGCGGGGTGCGGACGTTGAGAGCTTTTTAGCCCCCACGCACAGCCTTTGCTGAACAAAATGTTGATGGCGTGCCTTTCCCAGACGGTTGCATTTCCTTATCAGCCTAAACTCTAGCCTGTGGTTCTGACGGCTCAGAATGAGGAAGGACCCTGGATACATTCAAACAGCTGGTGCTGAGGCAGAGACAGAAGTCACAAGCCCCCGCCTGTAGTTTCTTGTGGCATTTGCTTGATGTGGACCCCATCACGTTTTCTAGGCGTCGTGTGTTCCAGGCACGTCACTGCTGGCTCGCCTGCCCCTCAGGTCCCCTGTAGAGTCCCGGAGGGCCACGGTGCTTTCCAATCACGTGTTCTTCATGCGGCCCGAGACTCAGTAGATGCTTAAAAAAAAAATCTGTGAGTTTGGTTCAAGTGACCCATGACCAAGTCATTGAAACTTAAATATATCGTCCAGGCGTAAAGTGCTCGTCACCTGTGGGCCGCTGAGAGGGCCTGTCATTGGGAAGGTGATTTTGAAAAACGCATTTCTGATGGTTGGTCACAGAATTCCTTGACAGTTTTTGTTGAAAGACCCATGACGTGAAAGTGCCATGTCAGCCATTTTTTTATGAAAATGAGAGTTTCTTATGTATTTATTTTCATTTCTTTATTGTCAGAGTGATGTACAGAGGGGTTACAGTTTCGTACGTAAGGTAGCCATTTTTAAGCGTACCGTTTGGCAGCATTACCCACATTCACCATGTAGTATGTATTACCATGGACTTTGAGGACCGTTTGAGCTCTCTCAGTGGAGGAGTTCCTGTGAAGCAGGTTCCCCAAGCTCTTTCCCCCAAGCCCTGATGTTGGATCTTGTCTCTTAATGCTAAGGATGTCCCAGGTGGATGGGGGGGGGGGCCGGTCAGATGGTAGCAGAGGAGCTCGGCCAGCCCCTGCCCTGCAGTGTTGGACCAGGGCATTCATTTATTTTGCCACGATGTGTATAAAATCAAAGTTTGAAAGTAGAGCTGTGTCTTTGTCACCCCTTCATCTTGAGAACACAGGTGTTCATTATATGGTGGCGACAACACTGACAGCATTTGGTGCCTTAGTGACACTTTGTCAAGCAGGGTGGAATGTTATTAGCATTAGTTAATTAATCTAGAAAGCTCTCCTGAGAAATAATAAGATGAAAAGTGTACCCTTCCCTCTTTCAATTATATTCACTGAGCACAACCTAAATTGTCCTGGGTTTGTGAGTGCCGTCTGAATCAGGGTGGACTAGAATGTTCTCCAGCATTTATTGTTTCATTTGTTTGGGCGCATTGCTTGTAAATGTCTGGCCCGAAAGCTGAGCCTCAGAAATAAAACTCTGCTTGGAAAACCATATGTGAGATATTGAAAAGAGCTCAGTCCCTCAGCCAAAGGAATAATTGCCACATCCCTGGCGAGCGGTCCCCAGGTCGGGCGCTCCGCTCCCGGAAACACGCGGCGTGGCCTGCGGCCCAGCCCCGCGGGGCGTCTGCGGGGAGACGCGCCCGGGAGCGCCCGGCCCAGCGCGGCGGTGCTGGGGGTGAGCACCCCTGCGTGAGGACTTAGGTCTGGCCTGCCCTTGAGGAGTCTGCCGCGCTCAGGGAGGGGAGGGGGGCGGTCAGCGTGGTGTGCGGTCAGGTCCTCGCGTGGCCGTGTTTTCTCCCCTCGCAGGCGGGCCGCGCTGTCCCGCCTCAGCTGCCGCCGTGCCTGCGGCTGCCACGTCCTCTCCACCCTCGCCCCAGGCTCTCCCCGAGCAAATCCGAGCGCCCTCGGGGGGCCGCAGGTCCCCAGGGGTGTTCCGTGAGTCCTCCCCGCACCCTGTGCCCACGCGCGCCCTTAGCAGCGCGTCCCGAGCCCGGGGCCACGGCCTCCGCTGACACAGGTCCCTTCCCGTCCCCTGGCGTGCACGGCGCGGGGTGGGGAGCCCGGGCAGCTCTGGTCCACACAGCTGGGGTGCGGCGGAGCCAGCCCAGTGGGCGCCCTCCTGACAAGGGGCCCTCCTGGAATGGGGTTCAGTAAACCTCAAAGACTACTCAGAAGTGATCACCCCAGAGCCAAAGTAGTTCTCTAGAGGAAAATTAAACTTCTCCCGGAAAAACTCAATAAAGACCAAAGACAACCAGAATAAAGAAGAAAACATTTGCAACACGAATCAACACTTCAAAACTCATGAAGGCTTCATAAGTCATGACTACGACAGCTCCATCCAAAGGGAGACGAATGAGAAGTGGCTGAGAAGATCCCAGATCTCTCAATTCAAACGCACTCATATCGGTGCTGAAAGAGGAGCCCTCTCCCTTTAAAATCGGAGGGCGGCGTCCCACGCCTCGTAGGCCTGTTTCAGGAGTCGCCGCTGCAGAGCGCTGACCACCCTGCTCGTGTAGACAGAGGCAGCTGGCGCTCACGGACGAGCTGGCGCAACCGTTTAGAGAAGGGATTTCCAGCTGTGTATTCCTCCTGAAGGCGCACGCATCTCTCCTCAGTCGCCCTCTCGAGACTCTCGCGCA
The DNA here is from genome assembly GCF_023159225.1 of Perognathus longimembris pacificus. NCBI lineage: Eukaryota > Metazoa > Chordata > Mammalia > Rodentia > Heteromyidae > Perognathus > Perognathus longimembris. Next base: position 76,295,463 of record NC_063168.1, on the reverse strand, counting down.
TCGCCCACCAACGGACCAATCGCAAGGACAGAGTCCGGTCCGCCACCGCGGCGGGCGGCGGAGAGCACGCTCTGCTGCCTCTGGTGCACGGCTATTCCACCAGCCCGCGCACGACCGAAGCGTTCAGAGAGGGGCGCTGTGGTTCCGGGCGCTGGGGGCGCAAGGCAGCGCTCGGGGCGTTCACTTGGCGTTTACGGTGGAAAACAATGTGACCCGAGGAGGAATTTCGGGGAGACGGAGGCTGGGGATTCCCCGCCACGCCCTTGTAGAGAGTTGGTCGGTCTGTCTTTCTGGGTAACAGGAGGAAGCAGATGGAAAGCGTCGTGAGGACCCTGGAAGGAAGGGGTGCATCTGCCAGCTGTAGTTGCGTCTCACCCTGCGGACGGGCTGAGTCTCGGCCCACAGGCTCTGTCCTTCACCATCACGCGGTCCTCGGGTTAGAACAGGACCTCGGTGGGGGAAGCGTCGTCATGGCCCAGCCGCCCAGGACACCCCCTCCCCTGCGCGCCCCGGCCGCACACTGGTCTAGAGTGCGCCTGCCCGGGCTGGACTCGGTGCCCAGTGCGTCATGGATGTCTGCGTTGCTCGGCTTGGCACGGGGGTGGCGCCAGGCTGGCAGCTCCGAGCTCTGAGCCGCCTCCAGCTGGCTGGGCAGCCACCCGAGCGCGCCGCGGGGTCCCGGCAGCCCTGCCGACGCCATTCCCGGGGAAATGGGCGCCGTGTGGCTCGCTCTTTTAGCCAGAGTTTTGACCACTATCAGGTCGTGGAAGGATCACCGACGTAGAGCGCCGGCTCTGCGAGGAGCTGCGAGGAGCTCCTCATCTGTAGAGCTGGGCGTTGTCGCCAGGGCAGGGACTGGAACCTGCTCCCAGAGCCCCCTGTGCGGGGGGTGGGGGGCTGGGTCCCCAGGGCAACAGGAAGCACCTTCAGGTTTGAAATTAAATTTTAAACTTCAACTTTCAAGTCCTGAGAGCAGGAGCCACAGGTTAAAGATACGTTTTCCCAGCACCGTGTCTGTGCATCGTTGAACGGGCAACATTCATTAAGCTTAAAAACGGATTTTTCTTCTGTTTTTCACATCTGTTTTAAAATTAAGAGTATCGTTGTCAACTTGTAAATAATTCTCTCTAGAACGGTTAGCCAACACCGATGAGAAGCGAGGAGCAGAAGCCCTGCAGCCGTCTGCTCAGAGCCTGGCCTTTTACTTTTCTTCTAAATTTTTACCTTTTTTTTTTGGTAGTACCAGGGATTGGAGTAATTTTCACTCTCTGGTATTTATTTTCTTGCAGAAAAAAATTTTAAATGTATATTAAACATGCAAAAGCGAAACGTGTGGCACAATGTGAAGCTGGAGTTTCTTTGCCTGGGCATATTGTTTACATTGTTTTCCATTTCTTACGTGGCATACTAAGAGGTATTTTAGACCATGGATCAGCATCTGTTTTAAGTGCTTGATGGGTGTGTGGTTCCCACCTGTAATCCCAACACTTGGAAGGCTGAGGCAGGAGGACCCGGAGTTCAAGGCCAGCCTGGGCTACAGATCAAAATAAAAAATGGAAATCAAAGCAAACAAAAGCCCCAAGTGCCCTGAACCAACACCGAGGAAAGGTTCCACGTGTAGCTGTTCCTCAGCACACTTCAGAATGTTGCTTTTGCTGGTCTGCCATCGTCTCTGTTAGTGGCTCCGGCATTCACGTTACCAGCGGGCCGCAGCGACGTGGCCGACGGTCTCCGGCTCGTATGGAATTCTCCGGAACACACCCCAGGCGCTTCCCTTCGCCTGGAGCTGACTACGTGCCCTCACTTAAGCATCTCACTGCCGCTGAAGGCGCTCCCAAGCCCGCAGCGACCGCCTCCTCTCAGGGAAGGGATGCTTTATCAGTCAGCTCAGGGGCTTTCATTTAATTACTTTTGCCAGAAATGCAATAAAACCAGGGTTTTCTTTGATCTAGCTTTGTCTCTGACTCAGGACTTTTGTGACAAAATGAAAATGACATTGATTCTTTAATTGATTTTTAAAATTCATTGCCTGCCCGCCATCCTTGCCATTTTTTCTCTTTATTATCTTGCCGCACTGCGAAGTATTTTATTGCTTCCCTAAGAGGCAGGGTCAGTATCGATCGACCGTGGAGTCTTGAAAGCAAAGTATGGGTCATCAATAATGCTAAGTGGTATCATGGTGAATTAAATATTAAGTAATGAAATGTTTTGAGAATTAACATGGTTGCAGAGAAATGAATCTTAGACTGCCCCTCCTGTGGAAGAGCCACCTGGATTCACGTGAGGAAGGATTCCCACCTTGGTGTGCAGCACTGCGGCCGATCCGTTGTGTCGCGGTCCTCATTAGTAAAGCACGCGGCATGGAGCTGGTGTCTTAGAACAGACAAGGGCAAACCCACCCATCTCTTCACGGTGGGCTCCGCGTCGAGGACGGCTTAGAACTCGCTGTAGGCTGTCCCAGGAGGAGCGGGAACGTCCCAGGAGCTGCAGACAGAGCCGGGGCAGGCCTGTGGCCCAGGCGGTTCTGGCCCTCTTGCCTTCCCTCCTGGAAGCTCTGCGCTCCGTCTCTGGGTTTCTGGCTGACGGCTCAAGTTTTCCTTCTCGTTCTCCCTCCCTCCCAGTGGACCTGGACCCCCTCCCCTCCCCCCCCCGCCCCCCAGCCCTGCTGGGTTGGGCCTGGTACCCTTGTGCCTTTCCCAACCCTGTACTTGTCTGCATTCCAAGCTAGACCAACGGCTCCGTTCCAGGCCCGTCTCCCGCCTCTTCTTGCCTCGGGCAGGTTCGGCTAGCACTGCTCGCCTGTGCCTCGGGGCGATCTCTGTCTCCCACGCATCCTGCGCTTCTGCCAAGTCTGCGGGAGGAGGAAAGACTAAGTCCGGCACACAGGGCTTCCTGCTCCTCAGCATCCTGGTTTGTGGCCCCCCAGATTTCAAGGCCCGGAAGTCCAAGCCCGAGGCTCTGGCCGGCTTCCTGGGGGGGGGGGGGGGAGGGCTCTTCCCGGTGGTTGGCCGTTCTCACTGTGCAGGTGGAGGAAGGAGCTCTTCCGCGAGCGCCGCTCTCATGGATGGCCCCGTCCTAGGCCTCAATCACCTTCAGAGGGCTCCGTTTCCTAACGCACTGTCACCCTGCGCACGGTGGCCCGCCGGCTCCCCGTGCCCCACCGTCCCTGGAGGTGAGGCCTCGGTCCCGATACGGCTTGCCGCACTCTCATGACCGCCCACCGCCAGTGGCTGAACTCATTGACCGTCTCCTCATCTTCGGTGTCCTCGAGCTCTTGGGGATGCGTTTTTGGCACTCTCCCTTCCCCTCTCCCTCACGAGGCTTCTCTCTTCCACAGGGGCCAAGGGGCCACTTTCCTGTCCCCCAGATTCCCCCGTGGGTGCGTCTGCTGGCCCCTAGGGGGCAGAGGAGGGGTGGTGGGGGCAGGCGCTCTGTGAAGATTTCCCTGTGCAGTAGACGGGGCGAGCATCTCCCAGCGGCCAGGCCCTTTGCCCCCAGCGCGGTGACGAGCCATTCCACCTTCAGCTCCGTCAGCCGCGCGCGGCAGTGAACACTGTAACGACCGTCTGCTTTGGGGCCTCGCCCTCTTTGTGATTTTACTCTGCAGTTCCCTAACGACCAGCGGTGTGAAGATCTTTGTGTGTGCTTATCCGGCGTCCAGGGCACAGGCATCGTTGGGGGCCTATCTGTTCACATCTTTGGCCTCTGTTCTCGTCATTTGGGTGATTTGTTTTCCTTCTATGGAGAGTTGTGCGTCCTGTGAGGATTCTGGATACAGATTCCCTGTTAGATACACATCCTTTAATTTTTAAAAATATGCTATGTGGCTTGTAATCCATTCAACTAATACTGCTTTGAAGAGCATTTTCAAATTAGGAAATGAAATTTACCACTTCTTTCGCACGCTATGCTTTCGATATCCTATTTAAGAGTCGTGTGCCCAAGTCTCAAATATTACTCCTCAATTATGTTCTAGAAATGTGATGTTTTGTTTTTAATTTATGTCAGGATCTGTCTGGAGTTAGGCTTGACATTTTCTGCAATGTGGAATACGTTTTTTCTTTTGCATACGGGTGTCTAAGTATTCACTGCACTGTTGTTGAAAAACTATACTTCCTGCCTAAAAATTGTTTGCATATTTTTCATAATCAACGAACCTGATTTGTGTTGCTTTCCTCTCATGCTCTCAGTTCTTCCCCCCACTCCACGTCTTTCCTGTCACCAAGAGCAGGCTTTCCTGATTGCTGAAGTCAAATTGTGTGTGACCTCCAACTTATCTCATTGAGTTGATTGGGGTTCACAGATCCATAGATCAATTTTGGTTTACATATTAATGATGTTGGATATGATAAACCACAAATATAGTCAGTGTCTCTACCTATTTAGATCGATGTCTTAAAAAAATCAGTGTTTTGCAACAGCATTACTATCTTGTATATTTTTATCAGATTTATGCATTTTTATTTTGTGAGTTCTGTAGAGATATTTCTCTGCATTCCTTATTTTCTGAGTTTGTGTGCTCTTTTATTTCTTGGTCAATTCTATCTGAAAGTCTGTTGATTTTTCTAACCTTTGCAAAGAACGAATTCTAGGTTTCATTGATTTTTCTATTCTTTACTTCTTTCCTCTTAACCATTTAAATTTTTTCTTTGTTTGCTGTGGGTTTGGTTGGCTCTTGTTTATTTTTGTTTCTGTTACTAATTTGAGATTGCCCTTCCTTTTTTGTTCCCCTTCCTTTTTAATATTGTAATTGTATTCCATTGTGTTCACAGAACATATGCTGTTTGATTTCAATCCTTTAAAGTTTATTGGGATTTATTTTGTGGCATGATATTTGGTTATCTTGAGTAATTATCCACATGCACGTGAGAAGAACAAGCATTCTCGGTACGTCTACTTGGTTTATATCCTTGCTTAGGTCTTTTATTTCTGTGTTGATTTTCCTAGCTGTTACATCCATTATTTAGAGTGGGATATGGAAGTATCTATTATTGTGGAATTGTCTATTTATCTTTTCAGTTCTGTCAGTTTTCACTTCAGATACTTTGGGATTCTCTTAAGATTCCTCATTTATGAAAGGTTTTCAAAAGATACAGAATAATATGCGGATAGTTATTCTTTTTCTTGCAGACCATTGACTTGTGATTGTTATTGTTTCAAGCGAGAACTCTGCTATAACTCTTACCTCAGTTTCTCTCTATTATGGCTCTTCTCCCAACCTCCGTTTCTTTTAAACTTCTGCTTGTTTTTCAGCAGTTCAGGTATCTAGGTGTTTTTTTTTTTTTTGTAAAGGTGATATACAGAGGGGTTACATTACATAAGTGAGGCAATGAGTGCATTTCTTTTTAAACAGTGTTACTCCTCCTTCATTTTCTCCCAGTCCCCTCCCCCCAACCCATCTAGGTGTTTTGAGACTTCTTTCTCTTTCTTCTCATCTCTTTTATCTTCTATACGTCTGCTTATCCCTTTTTATTGTTTTTACTTTTCTTTTTTGCAGTACTGGGGATTGACCTTAGGCCTCACATTTGCTAGGTGGGTGCTCTATTGCTTGAGCCACAAACCCAGTTTTTCTTAGTCTTTCTTGGTGACCTTGGAGTGTCTGTGTCTGTGGTTTGATATATGTCATAGTTTCTTGAAATTTCTCAGCTAATTGCATCTTCAGATATTTCTGATTCCTTGTTCCTTCTCTTTTTTTTCCCACCGGGAGTTTCAATTCCACTTAAGTTACACCATTTATATTCGTTCTAGAGTTCCTGGACGCTCTGCCTCCTTTCCTCTCTTTGTTCTTCCTGTTTACCTACATTTTCTTTGGCTTTGACTATTTCATCAGTAATATTATTTAATTATTTGTTGCTAATGAAATACTCTAGAATTTCCAATTACTTCTTTTCTTATACTTTATTCTCTGGTGTGATTTCTCATTTATCCATGTGTTCAAAGTTCACCCTTTTCTGTTAAAGCAGGATTTTTGCACACTTTTCTATAAAGAGATGGGTGGTGGATATTTTTGCAGGCTCCAGGTCTCTTTTAGAGCCTGGTCTGCCTGCCCCTGCTTCGAGTTCTCTGCTGGGGGCTTCTTTATAGGCAGCGCCTTTGTCGGGCTTGAGACTGGCTTATGGCTTCTGTCTCTTGCATTTTCCTGTGTTGGAGGGATTTGGGTTAAGAGCCTCACCTTGTCGTATGAGAAGGCCTTGACAGATGTGTCCTGGAAGGGCTAGGGAGTGGACACTGAGACGCCGGGGGCCCGCCCAGCGGTCCTGCGACTCCAGACCTCCGCTGGCTTTCAGAAGCAGACGGCGGGTAACGGGGGGGGGGGGGGGCGGGGGGGGAACCCGGGCAGGCTGCCGTGTTTCAGCCACAGCGGAGGCGACACGCGGGAGCAGCAGGGCTTCTTGGGTTCCAGGAAACCTCTGCTGCAAGAGCAGCTGGCGGCTGGACTTGACACGCAGGCAGAAGAGACTGTGCAGAGACATGGGACGATGGTGTCCCCTCCCCTGCGGGGCCTGCGGGGGGGTCTGAGTCGGTCTAGACAGGAGTTCATGGCTGTGCTGGTGTTGCCATGGTTACCCCCCTCACCCCAGCTCAGAACTGCTCGCCGAGCCCCGTGGGTGGGTGTTTCTTTTGGGAGAGATGTTCTCAGTGTCCCGATCCGCCTTCAGCTCCAGGTGCTGTGGCCCCCTCCCTTGCTTCAGGCCCCTACTCCCACACGGGGTGTCCTGCCTGGGACATCCGCTGCCCGTCCCTGGGGCTGGGGTGGGCCCTGGGTCTCTGTGACGTTACGGCTTCCCGCTGCGGCAGGCCGGGTGTCTTCTGTCTGTGCCTCTGTAGGATCTGCCATGGTTTGGACCTGAAGGATTCCTTGCCCCAGTGGGGGTGGGGTGTGCTGGGGTTTATTCCTCTCACTTCTCTGCCCACAACGGGTCTTCACGGTGCTCTGGACGCGGCAGCCATTGCTGTCCTTAATTGTTATTTTTTATCAGCATGGAGCTTGGCCTCTACGTGGGCGGGGAGAAGAAGGGAGGACACCTGCTCCTTACTTTGAGGTGTGTGTGCGTGTGTGTGTGCACGCGCGTGTGTGTGTGTGTGTGTGTGCGTGTGATAGGCTCCTTTCTCCATCCTTCTACCCAGGCCCCAGTCTCTCCCAAAGCACTGAGTTAGGTGTGTGGGAAAGAGCTCGGGAGAGAAGGTGCTGTTCATCACTTGTGCCGCAGCTCCCTCCGGCTGTGTGCTCACGCTTGCTCATGCCTGCACACGCTCACTAGGACGCTTGCAGAAGAATGCTCATCCCCTGTCCGACAGCCCTGCCTCCCTCCCAGGCCTCCCCAGGAAGGCAGGCTCCTGTCCTGTCTGGAGCCGGGCTCTACCCTCAGGCAGCTCAGTGTCTCTGTGTCGTCAACTCCAAGTTCACCTTTGGCAGATGACCCGGACGTTTTCTCGCGGGGGTAGGAGCGACTTGCTCCCACGTGGTGCTCCGACGTGGACAGAGGTGATGTCAAGATGGCACACGTTTGGGGGGAACACGGGGTGACCCGGGCAGTCAGTGGGCGCGAGGGTACCTGGGCCGTGCCGAATCCAGCAGACGGGGTCCCGACAGTCCCTGGAGCTCGTCCCGACAGCCGAGGGCTTTGCCTGCCTGGGGCCGGACTGGTAGGCGGGCCGGTGGAGGGCTGACTCTTGGTGGGTCAGGAGAAGCAGGCGACACGTTCTGGATGACATTGCTGGTTGTGTGGATCTCTCTGGTGGACTCACATGTGGCACAAATCTTGTCTCACAACCCAGCTGTAGCTGAGCCTTCCAAACCCGAGGACTCTTGTGTGTAGTCCCCAGGAAAAAGTGTCAGCTGCTAACACCACTGGTTTCTGTTTCAGGGAGACAATTCAAGAGGGTCTTTTAAGAAAAAGTTTCCCTTAAGACACAACACAAAGAAAACAGGTATGTTATGTAGATGCTGGAGAAATACAAACGTATATATTCTGTGACAGTTCAGCCAGAGAGGAGGGCAAGATCTTACTGTTTAACAGCTAGTCCCATGGAAAGTCAAAGGGGCCTCTTGGAAAACAGTCCAAATTATGCAGAGAACATTAGATACAGAAAAGATTTTACTTCTTTATTTTATTTTATTTTATTTTATTTTTTATTTTATTTTATTTTATTTTTATTTATTATTATTTTTTTTTTGGCCAGTCCTGGGCCTTGGACTCAGGGCCTGAGCACTGTCCCTGGCTTCTTCCCGCTCAAGGCTAGCACTCTGCCACTTGAGCCACAGCGCCGCTTCTGGCCGTTTTCTGTATATGTGGTGCTGGGGAATCGAACCTAGGGCCTCGTGTATCCGAGGCAGGCACTCTTGCCACTAGGCTATATCCCCAGCCCCAAGATTTTACTTCTTGCTCAACATCCCTCCTCTACGTCCAATAAAATCCATAATAATGTCAAACTTTAAATTCCTTTCCTATTTTTCATAGCTGCTTCCTGCTGATCATTCACACACACACGTATATATGCACATATATATCTGTGTGTATGTATATATATATATATACATATACACACACATATATGTGTGTGTGTGTGTGTGTGTGTGTGTTACATTCATGGTCTCCAAAGCAGTTTATGGGATGTCTTCACGTTTGTCTTTCTGGTGTAACACACAGGCCTCTCAGAGTAGGAAAATGAGATATTCCGGCACTGCATGACATGGTGTTTGGGAGGATGCTTGGCAGAGTGTTTACTAGGTGGCTGAGGAAGCAGAGGCTCGGGTGGGGTCGGGGGCCTGCCCTTCCTGAGTTGAGACGGGGCTCCCTGGCAGGCAGGCAGAGCCGAGGGGCGCGGGTTCTGTGTCCGCGCGGAGCCTCCCGTGGCGTGCGGTGTGGCGGAGGTCCTCATCCTCCTCAGCGCCTTGCGGTGCTCTTGGGAGTCTCTGTTTCCCCGGATGTACTGCCTGCAGCCCCCCCGCCCCCCAGCACGTGCAGTGCTGAAGATCCGAGAGCTAGCATCCTCCCAGGAGGCCGCCCAGTTCCCAGCACCACCGGGGCCCCCCCGCCTCCTCCCTTGTATTTTTGGGTGTGAGGACGGGGGCTCTGCCTGTCCGTGGGGGGCGTGAAGGGTACTGCCGAACCCCCCCTCGTGGGCAGCCTCTGCCCACCGCAGCGCGCTGGCTGACTGGACGGAGCGCGCGTGTGGTCGGAATGAGACGGAGAGAACTCCGCGGGGAGCTTTGGGGATCGCGGGGCTGCCCGGCACGGATGGACGGCCCTCTGGGGAGACGGAGGGTCCTCGGGGCTGGTGGGCGCCAGAGGGAAAGGCCCGCGGGGGAGAGGGGCAGGGGGTGCAGGTGCTTGGGCGGGGAGGACGGGGCCCACGAGCGCCCCCTGGTGGTCAGGAGTCCTGGGGGAGGAGCTGTGGAGGTTGTGCGGTGTGTGGCCCGGGGAGGAGGGGGGAGCGGGGCTCCCTGCACACCGTACGCGGTGCCCGGTGCTGCTCGGGCTCCCCCCCCCTTTCCAGCAGAGTCCCGCCCGCCACCCGCGTGCCCCGGGAATCGTTTCCTGGGTGCGTGGGGGGCGTGGGGCGTGGGTGTTCTGCTCTTCCTGGTCACTCACGGGAGGAGAACGGTCGTCCGGCGGGATGCGTGCCGACGAGATGGTCAGAGAAGCTTTCTTTGTTTTTAAGACAAGAGGTTTATAAACTGGATCCCTCAGATATTAAAATGCGAAGGTGGCACGGGCGCCCCCCCCGGAGGAGACGCCCGTCTGGGCCCCGGAGCGCCGCCCCGCGACCAGGAAAGGACCCTTGTGGCATCACAAGTAAGTGGGACGGCAGCAGGTGCGATGCGCGGCCCCACCCCTCCCTCCCCGCCCTCCCTGCGCCCCAGGGGCCTCCGCCAGGGACGCTGGCCCCAGGAAGAAAACCCCAACCTGCCCGGGGCTTTCTGCCCCCCCGCCCCCCCCCCCTCGCCCGCCCTCTCCAGGTCGGTCCTGGTTACTTCCTAAACTACCGTGAACGTGTGCAGCGGCCCAGGGCGGAGCCGCGAGCCAGGCGCCTGTGGCTGCTTCCGAGTGTGTGCACTCGCCCTGGGCTCCGCCTGGAGCTCCGCCGCCCAGTTTCGGCCTTTAAGGTCTCCGGGCAGTTTGTCACCCAGGCACGCGACGCAGGCGTGTGGTTGCAAGCCACCAAAACCTGGCCCAGTCCGCGGAAGGGAGCCCGCTCCGGGCCGCCCTGTTGGTGCCAGTGGCCGAGGGCGGCTGTCCGTCCGTCCTGTGGAGTTGGGGAGACTCGGGGTGCCGCAATCCTCAGATTCTTCTCAGTCCCAGAATTTGCATGTACTTGGCTACATACTTTGTAAGACATTGCAAGGTTCCTCCTCCTCCTCCTCTTCCTCCCCCTCCCCCTTCCCCCTCCCCCTCCTCCTCCCCCCTCCTCCTCCTCTTCCTCCTCCTCCTCTCCTCCCCCCTCCTCCTCCTCCCCCTCCTCCTCCTCTCCTCCCCCTCCTCCTCCTCCTCCTCCTCCCCCTCCTCCTCCTCCTCCTCTTCCTCCTCCTCCTCCTCTCCTCCTCCTCCTCCCCCTTCTCCTCCTCTTCCTCCTCCTCCTCCTCTCCTCCCCCTCCTCCTCCTCCTCCTCCTCCCCCCCTCCTCCTCCTCCTCCTCCTCCCCCCTCCTCTCCTCCTCCTCTCCCCCTCCTCCTCCTCTTCCTCCTCCTCCTCCTCTCCCCCCTCCTCCTCCTCCTCCTCCTCCCCCTCCTCCTCCTCCCCCTCCTCCCCCTCCTCCTCCTCTTCCTCCTCCTCCTCCTCCTCTCCTCCCCTCCTCCTCCTCCTCCTCTTCCTCCTCCTTCTCTTCCTCCTCCTCCTCCCCTCCTTTTCCCCTCCTCCTCCCCGCCTCCTCCCCCCCTCCTCCCCCTCCTCCTCCTCTTCCTCCTCCTCCTCCTCCTCTCCTCCCCTCCTCCTCCTCTTTCCCTCCTCCTCCTCCTCCTCTTCCTCCTCCTTCTCTTCCTCCTCCTCCTCCCCTCCTCTTCCCCTCCTCCTCCCCGCCTCCTCCTCCTCTTCCTCCTCCTTCTCCCCCTCCTCCTCCTCCCCTCCTCTCCCTCCTCTTCCTCCTCCTTCTCCCCCCCTCCTCCTCCTCTCTTCCTCTCCTCCCTTCCTTCTCTTCCTCCTCCTCCTCCTCCTCCTCCTCCTCCGAATGAGGCAATTTTAAGTCCCGGAAGTTTAATTCAAAGCAGTTAGATGTGTTCCTCAGCTCAGTGGGAATGACTTTTGGCTGTAGTTTGCTTGTTTTGAAGCATTAGGAAATGGTGAGACCTAGTAGAAGAGCAAAGACAAAAAAAACCCAAAGAAAATAAACAACAAAAAGAGCCTGCAGGGGGGATTTCGCACTGTGATTCTGTGTGTGTGTGTGTGTGTGTGTGTGTGTGTGTGTGTGTGTGTCTTGGGGCTTGAACGCAGGGCCTCCGTTCTCTCCTTGAACTCCCTTCCCCCTACCCCCCAAGGCCACTGGAGCCACAGTGGCTTTTGGGTGGGTAATTGTAGATAAGAGTTTCATCAACTGTCCTGCCCAGGCTGGCTTTGAACCTCAGTGCTCTGATTGTAGCAGCTAGGATTACAGCTAGGATTACAGGCTTCCACTGGCTCAATTCCAGTGGCCAGGCCACGGGCCACAGGTCACAGGTCACAGGTCACAGGTCATACCAGAGCCGTGACACCAGCTGCGCGCATCCCTTCCGTTTACAGCTTAGGTGGGGGAGGGGCGCCCCTCCGCTGCTTCCTCGTCCTCTGATGAGCGCGCACAGAGCCTCTTCAGGCCAGATCCCCGTCCTAAGGCTGCAGAGAGCTTGTTTCCCCTGTGATTTTAGTCAGTTTGGCAATACGGCTTTTTTTTTTTTTTCCTTTTCTCTTTTTGCCAGTCCTGGGGCTTGAACTCAGAGCCTGAGCACTGTCCCTGGCTTCTTTTTGCTCAAGGCTAGCACTCTGCCACTTGAGCCACAGCGCCCCTTCTGCTTTTTCTATCTATGTGGCGCCGAGGAATCGAACCAGGGCTTCATGCATGCTAGGCAAGCGCTCTACCACTAGGCCACCTTCCCAGCCCCCGACACAGCCATTGCTATAAGATAAAACTCAAAGTGTTTTAACAATCTCAATCAGCTTGGCTGGGTGATGACCCTGGAGGGCTGCGTGGCTGGTGGCGGCGGCCCCCGCGGGTGCAGGCCTGGTCTTGGAGGGTGCCCGCTGGTTCTGAAGCCCACTCTGGTCCACGTCGCAGCCTCGTTGGGCTTGCAGTACCAGCACACAGGCCCTGGGCGCGGGCGCTTCCCCCGTTGCTCACCCCTGCGGTGTGACGGCCCAGCCCGGCCGTCCCCCCGCCCACCGCAGGGATTGGATCCCTTCCGCGGAGAAGCTGCCCAGGAGCGCGGCGGGGCCCGGCCGAGGGCGGAGCCGGCCGCCCCGTCCAGGGAAGCGTTGCCAGCCGTGCAGAGCTGACTCTGCCCGGGCTGAAGACGATGGAGGGAGAACCCAGGGTCCTTGCCGGCCTGGCGCTCCCCGCCTGGTCTCCGCGTGCAGGCCGGGTGTTCACTGGGCTTCGCTTGGCGGGTCTGGAGGGAGCCAGCCGCGCGTTCTCTGTTGGAGGGGCGAGTGGTTATTGTCACTGTCATTCCTGTGACAGATCCGCTCAGCGATGTTCTGTGATCTTTCACTTAGGTGTAAGACGATGCTTAGGACGGCACCGGGGTGTCGAGGAGAGCATGTCCCGAGCCTGCATCCCAAGGACCTGGTAGTGGCCCTGGACCTGCTGTCGAGGGGCTGTGTCAACCCGGGCCGGTCACAGGGCTTCCACGTCCTCGTGGGTAAGAGGAGGCTGAGGAAGTCGATGCGCCTGGTCCTGTCTTCCCGACGTTCCGACCCCGGGCGGTGGCTCTTCCCGCCGTCTCCTCCGCCCAGCCTGCCGGGGGTCCGCCAGGGCCGGGGCTTGGGGGGCACTTGGACTGTGCGGCGGGGTTGACCGGGCTCACCTGGGCCTTAGTGTGGAGTCTGTGCCTTTAGAGAGAGCCAGGCGGAACGTGCTCGAGGACACCCCGGGCTCCGCTTGCTTCTCCGCAGGCCCTGGTTCTTGGGGTGCACAGCGACTCACTTCTCCTGGGGCGTCGGTTGGACGGGGAGGCCTTCTCAGTCTGCCCGAGCGACTGTGCGCGGCCTTGGGCTGGGGCCGTGGCTCCTTGGCGCCGGCCCCCGGCACGGGCCGGGCTCTGGGGCCGTTTCCTCCTTGGCTCTGCCGTGCACGGAAGGGCGGTCTCCCCCAGCCGGCAGCCCGGAGCCGCCGCCGCTAGCTGCCCACACGTCCGCGTTGGACAGCGGCTCTGAAAACCCCGGAGAACGGAAGGGGAAGTGGGGGTGACAGTCGGGAGAGCGCAGCCTCGGAGGGAAACCTTGCTGACGGAGCCCCACCGTGTGTGCACTCGCTCTCGACCCGCCCTCCCCCCAGCGCGCTCCACCTGGCGGGGGGGGGGGGGGGCAGCTTCGTCACATGGGCCTTGTGTGATGCTAGAGAAAAGCAACCCGGAAATCCACACGCCGAGGGGCCCCACCCTTCCCCCTTTCTTCTCCTTCTGCGCCTCCCCGAGTCCCCCGTGTCCGCCCTCGCGTGTGGCAAACGCGACCCGGCCCCTCGCGGCCCGGCTGAGGGGGCTCGGGGATCTGCGCCTCCGTCTGTGCTCTGAGGAGTGCCCAGCCATCACTGCCCAGCCCTTTCTGACTTTGTCTTCTCTTTGACCGTGGACGGCTGCTCAGGTGCCCAGGTTAAAGTATTTTCGAGCATCGGCTGGTGTGGGGTGCTTCGGCGCCCGTCTTCACCAGGTGCCCTGGCTGAGTTTCCCCACGAATGCCCTAAACTCGTGGGACTCGTGCAGTCAGCCGTCCTTCCTTGCCCGGGGGGCTCTGGCGTGTTGATGGTCTTGTGTCGTGAACAGCCCTGTAGCAGGAGTGGAAGTTCGCATGGGAGAGGACTTGGGGAGTGCAGAGCCCCCCCCCCCCTTTGCAGTTTCTCTCTGTGTTGGAGGTCCAGCGCCTCTGTGCTGGTAGAGAGCGAGCTGTGTGCTCTGGACTCTCACCATCAGACGAAAGCCCCTAAGGGCAAGCACAGCGTGGCTCAGCTCGGCCCCGGCCTCCGTTATTCGGAATTCTCCTTTCCAGTCAGGGCACATTGACCCT